>NW_028229578.1:199379-398759 GCF_053477565.2 Lygodium microphyllum | reverse complement strand
GTGCACGCAAGTTTCAACATGTGTAGATGTGTATTTGAGTAACATATCCCCTTATTCCTAATAGCATACATTAAACGAGCAAACTAATTAGAATGCTCTTGTTTATAGCAAGAGGGAAATAAGGAGTTAAGAAAGCCATGTGAACAAAAGTTATTTTGAAAATGTGCAGGAAATATTGAGTAAAAGAGTTCATATGATTAAATATAATGACTGTAAAATGAGGTGAACTACAAGACACACTAAGACATCCACATGCATTAAATGATTCATAGCATATAAGAGAAACGACTATAGTCACCTTAACCAAAGAATGTGAAAGAAATGCTAATACAATCACTATAAGAACCAATTAAGTACCATCATGTAAACATTTATGACTAATTACTATCAAGCTTAGTATGTTTGGATTATTTAAGAGCATGCATTGCCTAGGTTGCACCTTTTTTAGGTTATTTGAAATTTTAATGAGTCAAAATGATAAAGGGATGTACTACACTACAAAAGAAGAAAAGAAACTAAGTGAAGAACTTTTGTCTTTGTTAGAAAAGTAATCAAATAAAGCCAAGTGATTCTGTGGAGAGCCTGATGGAACTCCACTATGAGAGAGGACAAACTTCATCATATTTGACTTGGACTAGCACTAGAACCAAATTTGTTCACCTTATCACAACACTCTAGAGAAAATGTAGGTTCAAGATCTATCTCAAGATTTATGTCAATTAAAGGGGTATCAAATTGTCAATAGTGGACATAAATTTACCTCCATATATCATTAACCTCTATCAACTACCTTGGACCTTCAAGGGAGGCATAAAAACACAATTTGCGTTAACTTCTAAGTTAACCTTAAAAACACTTAAAGGTGATCTTAAATGGAAACCATCTATATAAATTATATTCAAGAATTTCCAATTACACAATGGGAGAGAAGTTACAACTTAGAACAGTAAGAAATAACTCAACAAGTGATATAAACTAGAGATCAATTTTTGAGAACTCACAAAGTAAAAGCACTATAATATGAATAAGGTTTGTCATTTCCTACTATAGAACTCAATGTAAGTTTTAGATGGAAGAAAGTGACCATTAGGACACACAATGTGTCAAAAGTATAAAATAAGGATACATTTTATTGGCAAGCACCTCTTGTGAGGGAAACTAGAGCTTTCCAAGAGGAATTTTCAATTTATCTTCTCCATTAACACAATCATTGTACACATATTTACACATATATACACATAGTAAATGAACACTATTTATATACAACATAGCAATGTCACATTATAAAAGCCATAAAATATTATATTCTTTGTGTGTGTGTGTGTGTGTGTGTGTGTGTGTGTGTGTGTGTGTGCGTGCGTGCGTGCGTGTGTGTGTGTGTCCCCATCTGCTAGGTTTAGATTTCCATCTTGCATGGATTTGGATCTTGGGTGACCTCAACTCTAGCAACATTGCTAGTCACTTGGACTCATGCAAGGGGAAGGACTAGGTTAATTGTCAACCCTAGTCTATCTTTCTTCTTAACTAAAAAGGTTGGTGAGGCATAAGGTGAAGAACTTGGTTAAATGAATGTTATCACTAATAACTCCTTGATTTTGTTGGCAACTTCCTCATCCTCACATTTAGATAATATGTAGGGTGGCTTATTCAATGGTTTTGAGTGAGGCTCCAAATCTATGGGGTGATCAACTGCTCTCTTAGGAGGTAAAGTTGTAGGCACCTAGAATATGTCTTTATACTTCTGAAGAAGAGCCTTTAATGCTAAATTATTCACTCATTCTTTGGATTGATTTGATACTTCTTTATTTAGGTGTAATACAAATATTTGAGAGTGATTTTTAAACTCCTTTCTGAGTTTTTTTGTAGTGATAAGATGAAAATTGAAATTTTTATATATTACCTACAAATCCCCTTACTAACAAACTCCATACAAAGTTGTGATAAATGGAAAGTAACCTTGCCCAATTTCATTAGTCAATCACACCTTAATACTATATCTCTATGGCCTGTCTCCAAAGCAATCAATTTCACTTGTGCATCATAGCTTTTAGCCAAATGTAAGGGACCTTTGACCACATTTGGGTGTTGATTTCCTCTTCTCCATTAGCTACATGTACCTTGATGGGTTGTTGTGAATCTATGGGAAGACAGCTCGACCTATTAAAATGGCTATTTCATTTATGAAGCTATGAGAGTATTGCCACTATCTACCAAGTTGAAGATATTTTTTCCATGGATTTTTCCCTAAACTCAAAGTGTATTCATGCTCATAGAACTTGTACATGCATCTATAAAGATAGGAGAAAGTGTAGTGGTAGTAGCATGTGACTTAATCCCACTCAAATCAAAATGTGCATGCCCACCCATGTCAAAAGGAGAGCCATTCAAAGGGTCATAAAATTTCTCTTGATAAAAATTCTCCTTAAATTCTTTATTTTTAGCATGTACTACAATAGGTGGGGCCCATTATCTCCTTGCTTGCTCTCAAATTTGAGGTTGATTACTACCTTAAAGTTGCCTTGCTACCTTGTTGTACTAAAATATGGATATATAGGGACATTCGGGTTGTCAAATGACATGTTAGGACCTCCAAAAATTTCCTCAAACTAACCCATTTATTTGCAACTTTGGGTTATCCAAATGATGGCTTAATATTAACATCATTTCCATTTCTCAACATATCACTCAACCAATTCCATTACATGGAAGATTATGGCTAGATTTTGGGCCATAACATCTACTAAGAGGCTAGGTTCCAAACCATAGATCTATTTATCCAACTTGGCATTTTCATTCACAGTCTCCATCTACATTATGAGGTTCAGAAACTTTTGAGCATACTTTGTTATTTTTGTGCTTCTTTGGTCCAATGTACCACCTTCTAGCTATCTTATCCTTTTCAATTGGAGACATAAACACCTAGGCCATCTGAGCCTTAAAGTCTTCAACCATGAATTTTTTGGTTTTCTCTCTTCAATACCTCCACCTTAGATTTAGTCCAATATGGTTTCTTTGGTCCAATGTACCACCACCTTCTAGCTATCTTATCCTTTTCAATTGGAGACATAAACACCTAGGCCATGTGAGCCTTAAAGTCTTCAACCATGAATTTTTTGGTTTTCTCTCTTCGCATACCTCCACCATAGATTTAGTCCAATACGGTTTCTTTTATACATCAAGTTTTCTACTAGATGTAAAGACCTATTCATAAAGATTTTGTGTCTAAGAACTCCTTTTTGAAGACATCTAGATGTTGTACACTAAAGAGCCTTATTCTTCAATATTCATTTTAACCAACATTTTAATTTTTTCCAAATATTTTTGTGTCTTTTGTAATGTTGAAAACAGACTAGTACTCTATCTTGCCTATCATTCTAGTTTGTAATAAGTCCCTATTTTGCTTTTTAGGGCAAAAACCTTTGGGCAACAATGGAATCTAAAGGAATGGGAAGATTTAATATTTGGGAAAAATAAATTACCAAGTCACATTGACTAGGCATAAGATGTAAGAAACTTGTATTTGTTCTATCATTCATCTCAATAATCAAGAAAGTCTCTTCATCTCACCTTCTCTTGCAACTTTCATGGAGTCTCTCTTTCTCTCTCCTCTTTTCTCTCTCTTCTACACTCTTCTCTCTTCTCTCTCCTCTCAAGTTTCCTTCTTAGCATGTCTTAAGCCTTCCTAGTAGTGGTCTTATGCTTTCTCCTTCTTCATTTGCATTCGGTTGACAAATTTGGCCAAGGTGGGCCATAAGTGGCAAAGTGTCATGTACTTGGCAATTACATTTTAGGCTTGGCACATAGTACAACCTATCAAGTTTATACTAGTGAAATATTTGATAGAAATACACACAAAAAAAGGTAAATGCTTTAATAAATGGTTGACTACATAGTCTACACTATAAATTTCTTTGCACTTATTATAAGGGGAGATTGATAAAGGTGCATTTTGGAGGTGCATATCGATACACATCAATTCTTTATGCCAAAAGCTTCAAAAATTTGTGTATTTATTGAAACATTGTTGCACAATCCCAATCTACTATTCTCATGTACACATGTCCACGAACACCAAAATTTAGCAAAATATTCCCTGCATGCAAGTCATTATACATGAAGTTATTGTTATGTATGAACTATACTATCTGTAGCAAGCCATTAATAACTCCCAAAATGTTTGAGTTGAAGGTTGCCTACTATAATCACAAAATCCTTTACCATTGGCTTGGTTGTCTCTTTTGAGAAAAGTGAGCCACTATTTGCAAGTAACCCAATTCCAGTTTGTGCTTGGTCTATTTTGAGCTTACAATCATATATATCTTGTTGTTTTTGGATTGTAAACATGACTTTTTTCATTATTGCTTCTTCATTGGGTTCATATAATGGATTGTTTAATATGAAAAGCTTCATAGAACAAACATTTCATATTGGAAAGAGCAAACATACAATGTATTGGTCCAAAAGAAGCAAGTGAAACTAACCAAATGTAGTGAGATTAAGCCTAAGGACATGTATCCAAGTATATGGGAGGAATGATCTGGCATGCTCCACTATTATGCTAACAATCTCAAGTTTTTGTATTTTAACATGAAAAAGTTTGAAGATACATATGGTATATGGAAAAATCTTGTTGACCCATATGAAAAAGAAATTGCAATCTCATAGGCTTCTTGGCCAAAAACCACAATGATATTGGCATGGAGGAAGAGGATTCGATGTCTAATCACCTCAATGAGTTCAATACTATTTTATCCAAGAGATATCTTAGAACATTTTCTTTTATAATTTAGTGAAAGCCATATCCTTGTTAGTCACCTTGCCTAATAGTTGGGATAGTTTCAGGATTGCCATTAGTAACTTCACACCTGCACATGGTCTTATGAGTTATAATGTTGAGAGTAATTTGCTAGAGGTGAACATAGAGAATAATATAGAGTCAAAGAGCTCCAATATACTTATATTGAGAGGTAGGTCAAATACTAAGGGGAACTCTTATAAGAGAGGTAAGTCATGTAGCAAAAAGGATGTAGAATGCTTGTTTTGTAATAAGAAGGGATACATAAAAAATGACTACTATGACTGGAATAACAAAAAGAAAGAGCAATTAAAAAAAGAGAATGATGGTGAAAAGGAATAGAAAAGCAAGACAAATACAGAGGAGATAAATGTATGGAGTAGTGTTGCTAGTGATGTTATATATATATCCTATTTGGGTGATGCATTCTCGGTTTCCATGGATAATGGCATGTCTTAGAGCTAGCTTTTGGATTCCAAAGCATCATTTTATGTTAACCCACATAGGAAATGGACACTAGTTATGATGTTGGAGAGAGAGGATACATCTATCTTGGAAATATCTATGCATGCAACATTGTTGGTGTTGTGGATATACAGTTGTCACTATCAAATGTATGACATGTTTCAAACTTAACAAAAAGTTTAATCAATACAAGACAACTCGATGATTGTGGTTATAGAGTGATCTTTGATGATTATGTATAAAAGAGTTACAATGAGTCTCTTCTTATGGCCAAAGGGCCAAATTTTACTATATTATATTCTTTGCATGTATTTGGTGTTAAAGACCATGTTGTAGGTATCACTAGACACCCACTTGTTTTTTATGGCATCATTGTTTGGGGTACATATCAATCATCGAAATGAAAGTTTTTTCCATTTGAACTATTTTCCTTGTCTAATTTTTCTGATCTCACCTTTTGTAAGCATTGTCTCTTTAGAAACGAAACTAAAATATTGCTTAAGAGAGATAGTGGGAGTAGAATATCAAAATGTCTTGATTTGGTTCATAGGGATTCGCATGGGCCAATGCTCACAATTTCATTGGATAGAGTATCATACTTTGTAACTTTTATCAATGAATTCGCAAGGAAGGTCTAAGCTTATCTTATTTGCAATAAGAGTGATGTATTGGATGCATTTCAAAATTTCTTGGCACTTGTAGAGAATTAGTCAAGCAAGAAGCTTAAGTACTTGAGGACTAACAATGGTGGAGAGTACACCTTACATGCCTTTGTGAACTTTGTGCAAGTTATTGTATTAAGAGAGAGTTGAAAACTCCTAAGAATTTTACTCAAAATGTTGTGGCTAAGAAGATAAACAATACCATTCATGAAAGGATTCGTAGTATACTCTCTAATGCTAGTCTCACTAATGGATTTTGGGCTAAAGGTATAAAGAAGTAGTGCATTTGATCGATAGGTCTCCTAAGGAAGCTATTGGATAGCAAGATACAAGAGGAGTTATGGTTTGGCAAGAGACCTAGATATAATCACTTCATGTTTTTGGATGTGAGGCATTTTTGCATGTACCTAGGGACAAGTAGAATAAGCTTGATCTTAAGTCCAAGAAATGCATTTTCTTGGCTATGGAGAGTCAAGTGACATGGGCTATTGCTTATGGTATCTTGAATTGGATAATGTAGTATGAAGCCATGATGTTATTTCCGATGAGGATAAAATGCATAAGAGACCTATAAAAATCATCAAGATAAGTGGTGCACAAATCGGATGTTGTATGCATACATAGAGAGCACCGAAAGGTCCCCAAGAACAAATAACTCTACTTTAAGCTCAAAAATCAAGAGAATAGACTTGCACGAATGAGGCAAAAAGACCAATTGGGTACAATCTCCCCCCATGCCTTGTGTGAGCGCTCCACAAAGCATGTATTTATAAATTTATTCATCTCAAAGCTCAAAAATAGCCCAATTTTACAATTAGCCATGCTTTATCTTTTGTGTTTGCTTTTTTACAAATAGAGAATAGAGCGGTTGGGTAGCCAAAGAGTCGGGCAATACCCAAATACAATGTCCAATAATTAATATTTAAAACATGCACCCATGCGCATACAAAATAATAGATATACGTCAAGCGCTTCAATAAATAAGTACACCTAAATAAATATTAGCGACAAGCCTTTAATGATAAGACTCACATCCATCAAAAATGATAATTTTTTCTAAGTAACTTGAATACATGCTATCGCCTAGTGCTTCCCAACATCAACGCCCTCTGCTCTACACATCAACTGAAGCATTCACAATTGTTAGAAAATAATAAAATTAAACCGACAAAAGTGAATACTTAGCAAACTTCAACTACAAAATGAATAAATAGGTTGGAACTCTGTCCTAACCTTAATTTCATACGAGTGCACACTCTAAACTCATAAACATCTATTAATTTAAATATGTATTTTGTAGAATCACCTGCTATGGAATAACCCACTTGCATATTAAATTAACGTGACACCCGAAAAGGACAGGCATCCCCGTCAACTTTTTGCACAAAGAATCCACTTTGTGTATGAGCCCCGGCAAATAAATATAGTTTTGCGAAATCCACCACAAAACCTCACAGAATCCACCGTGGTCTCATGAAATCCACCATGGAATATGCCTCCTGGCATCAATAAGAGACCTATGAAAATTATCAAGATATGTAGAGTAGCGTTTCGAGAGAATGTATAGTCAGAAGATTATATGACATGTTCCATACAATGCAAGACTTGGATAGCCTAGCAATGCTCCGGTTGGAGTGCCACGAGATGGTAGACAACCTCATGTCTTACAAGATAGGTAGATGGGATAGCTAAAGGCTCCTCTAATGAACCAATATTATGCAAGATTATGAGGGTTTCTAGATTGCTAGATAGATATACTCTATCTCTAAACTATATCATGATTACAAATTGTAGTGATCCTTCTTAATATGTAAATGCTATGAATAGCAATGATAGTCATAAGTGGAAGAGGGTTATGCAATGAAAGATGGATTCTTTGGAAAAGAAAGCTACCTAGAAGTTAGTTCCTTTGCCTAATGGAAAACATAAGCTACGATATAAGTGGGTCACAAACTAAAGGTATGTCCATTGATGAAGGTAAGAAAGGTTGCCAAATTTAGCATGAACAATGATAAATATGCTTGTGAGTGACTCTATTAGCTACCATTCCACACTTAGTGATGGGAACACATCTACATAACATTCTCAAAAGTTATTTTACTATCTCTGTGCAAAAAGAAAAACTAAATACTAAATGTGAAACTTCTTTCATGTGCAAATTTAGTTGTCTTATAATGAGGTGAAAAGTATTGTTGTGTATAAGTCACCACAAATAAAGATCCTTTACATCACACACATGTTGAATCTTTGTATACCATTTTTTTAACTTGAAGCCCAAAACACATTCTTTCTAATTAAAATTCACACTACAACCAAAAAGTAGAGATATAGAGGAAAGATGTGATTTTATGATTGCATTTAACATCTCATTAAAATCTCATAAATCTAAGTGATGCTATGGGGAAAAAAACATGTGTATAAATGGACCTTTACCTGTGAAAATGATTCTTCCATTTTATGCTCCTTCTAACATGACCTTAAATGCAATTAGGATATTAAAATCTTGACTGCACAAACTTTAGCCTTATTTTCTAAAGTTTACAAGCATTTATACATCTAAACCACACACACACACACACAGAGTAAGATTCTTGTGTGAGAAAGCTTGTTGGAGGAGTCTTCACAACACCCATATCATCCTTCTTAGGATTTGAGATATGCTTCTATTGGTATTTTAATCGATTGCTCCTAGATTTTTATTGTGCTTCTTTTATAGAGGTTCAACATTTTGTTCCTACTTGTTGTTGCATTTTATATAGGTTCAACATTGTGTTTCTTTTATAGAGGTTCAACATTTTGTTCCTGTTTGCTACATTTTGAGTGCTTTTGCTTGCAAACTCTATCTTAAATGCCATTTTTTAAATTAAATTCTCTCTTAACTGTAGCATAATCATGTTTGGCTTCTTGTCTATGTTTTAAGGTTGAAGAAATATATATTTGAATGCTAGTATAAACACATAATCAAATGCTCTACCAAACACATCAAGCCCTTTGTTTCCTATCTTATTTTTTGGGTTTATAGAATAAAATGTTTGTTTTATCACTAATATAAATTACTATCTTGCTCCATTTATTTAAACATGTTGACTATCACTAGATGTTTGATTGGTGGATGCAAATTACTATGTCCCTATCTTGTAATGCATTTGAATTTCCATTATAGTTTGGGGCTTATGAATGCCATATAGATCTTCTTATTAATATGGACTAGGATGATATTTTAGATGTTTCCTCCTATGGTTGTCCTCTATTTTTGACATTTTTGAATGGCTTAGTACCTCCATTTGTTACAACTTATTACCTTTTAATTACATCTTAGAGGTCAGAAGGCTCTAATTCTTTGTGAGAAGTCCTCATCCCATGTTACACATATATATTAATGTATAGTAATCAATTAAGTGCAAAACAAGGCTACTACAATGGATAGAGTTTATAACCACACTACAGATGAGTTGTGTTGTTGTACAAATTGATCTAAATGGGAGGGATTAAACTTCCCATGATTTTGTATGTGCTCAAAAATGATGCGGATTTGTTTTCTAATAGATATCTTGTCCTAATTACATGGGAAAAATATCCTTTAATTCATATATCTCTCCTCTCAAATGTATTTGAGACTCATCAAAAGTGGATATTGATATACCTATGTGAGAAATGTAGACTATGCTTAATCTAATCCAAGCATGTTAATCCAAACCTAAGCTCTTATGAATTTATAAATGTGGAAGAGAGAAGTGAAAAGTTATTTTATCTACATATGTACCCATGTGCAAGGATAGAGGCCTGCATTTCCTTCAAGTTTGTGTGAAGGAGAGGACTTTTGTATGTGTATGTGTATCCTAGACTAGTCTTTGCATCTATGTATCCTTTTTCTATCTAAAACTAAGTGTAAATTTGAATTGAACCTATCATAATCCTATCCTATACTTAGTTTTACATTATTCTAGCCCAAGCCAAAGCTCTAACTTATATGCTAATCTAGCCATAGCTTAATCTAACCTAGTATGTCTAGCTTTTACCTACTCAACGTACAAACCTAGCCTAGCCTATCCTAAGCTAATGTCTAAGGTGGTGTCTACTCTATGCATAAGTGTAGCTTTACATACACCTATCATATGCCTAGCTTACACTTAGTTTCACTTGGTACTAGCCTAGGATAAAGCTCCACCTTATGTGTTTATAGGCTCAATCGAACCTAGCACTACTTGCCTATGTATAAATGTATCCTAGCCTAGTCTAGCCATATCCTATGTCTAGTGTATGTCTAATCTAGGCATAGGTGTAGCTTTTGTTTTAACCTATCATAAGCCTAGCATACACTTGTTGGGGGTAAAGGCACTTGTGCCTAGTCACCCATGTATTAATTACACTGACAATACCCGCGTACCTACACACTTGTACACTGCAGGTAGCAAGTGCCCATCACTATCACTTCATTCTTTATTCTTTCAATGACATTTGAATAAAGGGAAGGCCAATCACACATTGTGACTATTGAAGTTCCCACATCTTGTGCTCTCTCTTTCTTACTATTGCTCCTTCCACCATAGCTCTTGCTTCTGTTCCGTGCTTCCACTTCAAGGCTCACTACCTTCAACTGGTTTTAGAGCCATCTTCCTCAAAGATCTCAAGCCCTAATGACCTAGCATTGCTTCAACTTGTGGAGAAAAGCTTTAACTCATAGTTTCAATAAGAACCATGGATTCTTCACCCCAATGTATGCATTGAACTCCATCCTTTTCTTGGCTTCTTTTCCCCTCTTGAGGCCTGATCTAGGGCCTTGCTAGAGGCCATTGAGCATTGCCCTATATCCACTAAGGCTAGCACTTGGCCCGTGTGATTACACCTATTTGGGCTGCCTAGTCCTGTTCCCGGCACTTGGCAACCTTTGGAATCTTCCATGACATTGGTCTTGTCATCTTACACATCATTTGAAGCTCCCAAGATTAGCCATTGATTCACAATTTGTGACAATTTGCTATCATACAGTTCAGGACAACACTTCACTCATTGTTTGGAGGTCATTTATGCTTCTTGGGATCTCTATTTTGATGTCAGGTCATTTGGGGATGTTATGCCAATGTACTGGAATGCTATGGGAGTGATTTGAGCACTCTTTTTCTAAACTTTATAGAGTTTTTCATTGCTATAATCAGCAAGCATGAAGTCCATTTAGTCAGTGGAATACATGCCTATTGCTTCTTCTCAGGTGCTTACCAACTACTTGGGTTGATATAACGATGCTTATGGTTCATGTTGCATGCCTTGTCATGCTTCCGGCTTGCTTTTGAGCTGAGATTGGAGCTTTGAATCTTGACACTGACTTTCATTCACTATTATGTATGGCTACTTTATGCCCTTAGAAATAAGAACTTTACAAGCTACTTGGACCGGATGCTCTCGGATATATGCTACTTGGATCTTGGATGTATGGCCACCTTCCATATGATGTTTTGAGCTTTGTTTGCACATCTCACATTTGAATTTTGTTCTAGTGGGAGCTAGTACTTGATAGTTGGATATTACATTGAGCATTTGGTTACATAGTTGAGCTTGAGGGTCTTCCACTAAGACCGTGGGACTTGCTGACATATACATGCTCTTGGCATGCTTTATGTACATAGTTGATGCTTAGTGGGTTGATCTAATATTCCTCTTGGGCTGGCACCTATCTATGTCACAATGTTGACAATGATGTATGAATCTTGGTTGGTTATGTATTGAGCTTATGTTACATTGCTCAATCTGTTGTGCCTTTAGTTGGTCCCTTCTATTACCCATGAGACCCACTCTATGCATGATGGTTATGCCTATGGGATGTATCTCAGTCTAACACACTAATTCTTTGGTAGTTCTTTGTGCCTATTACATATTCACTCATTACTACTTGGAGCTATTCCTTGGCAGTCATAGTTTGTCTTATATCAGTGATTGCCCATCTTTGGCATTGATTTCTTACTAGTATACTTCATGTTCAACATACTGTAATTACAGTTTATTGAAGGTTCTTTGCATTGAGTTTGTGGAGAGTTCATTACTTGGTTAGTACCCCTTGTTTTTAACTTGATTTACCAATGGTTTTAGGGTTGTTTACAATCATTACAACAGTCTGCGTTGACAGTTTGTGCACTTGTTTGCCTTCATTATGGCTATAATGTCTTGAGTGATAGTACTATCTTTAATATTAAAAAGATGTATGACACCAACAACTACTAGAAGGCCCAAATATAGCGAAGTTTGGTGCAAAAATTATAGGTTAGGCCTTTGAAACATAAGGGTGTCAAGCACAAACCTATTGATGCAAAGGGTTGGGCTACATTAGATTAGCTATGTAAGTCCACTATCATATCGTCCCTCTCGAAGGAGGTGTTCTATAATGTTTTCTCTAATGAGCACTTTGCATGGGACTTATGGGAAAAGATTTGCAATGTCTATGCCTAGTAGAGTCCTGCTTTTCTCAGATGTATTAGCTGAAGAAACTCATGAACCTTCGCATGAAGAAGGGCACTTCTATGTCAACTCACTTAAATGAGTTCCATTCCATAATCAATCATTTATTTTCACAGGGTATTGAATTCAAGGGTACTCTTCTTCCCTTATTTCTCTTAGTTGCATTACCTGAATCATGGGATTCATTTCATACTACTATGTGTGTTAACATGCTTACTGATGGGGTATAGTTGTAGGATGTAGAGAGTGTACTCTTGACTGAAGAGGTTAACAAAAAGAATTTCAATGCTTCCCACACCCCTCATGCTTTGAAAGTTAGAGGCAATAGTGGTAGGAGCAGTAATACTCGCTATGGAAGAGACTCTCAACAGTCTCGCTCTCAGTCATCTCGACAGTCTCTTAGTAAGTTCCATGGCCATCACTCCTCATTGACTTGTCATTACTATGGAAAAGTAGGACATATTTGGCCGTAGTGCCATAGAATGTATGAAGACAAGCACAAGAAAAGGGGCAAGGGTAAAGTACAGGACAAAAATAATAATCACAGCATTGTCCCTAGCAAGTTAGGCATTAAGATTGAGGAGATTAATATTGTGCAAACTGATTCTGATGATGATTTCATACTTGTATCTTCTTCTCTTAATCCTTCACAACTGACTAATACTTTGTCAAGGTATACTCAGTGTTGGTTGTTGATAGATTAAGGGACTTCCTTCCGTGTGACCTCTCAAAGAGAGTGGTTTCACTCCTATTGCAGTATGATCAGATATGCCCATTTGGGTAATGACCTGCCATTGGAGATAATTGGTATTGGTGATGTCTAGCTATGCAATTTGATTCAGGTTTCATGTATACTCTTCATAATGTACATCATGTGCCAACTCTCACGAAGAGCCTTATCTTTATTAGCACTTTGGATGATGTAGCTTATATAGTTTCTTTTGGTGATTCCTCATGGAAGATTGTCCATGGGAATCTTGTCATTGTACGTGGTGCTAAGTCCAATACTCTCTACTCCTTGCTTATATCTAGGTCAGTTGACCATATTTTGGTAGTGGATGTAGTTCCACGTGTATCTTTGTGGCATTGACACCTTAGCCACATATCCTTGAAAGAAATAAAAACGCTTACATGTTTGTGGTATCTTTTGTCCCTTGACTATAAATATTTTGAGTCTTGTGATCACTGCTTATATAGCAAGCAGATACACAATACGCATAAAAATTTTGGTATGACACACATGGGTGAGCCTTTGACTCTTGTTCATTCGGATGTATGTAGTCTCATGCCCTGCAAGTCATTTAGGTGGTGCAAAGTATTTTGTTACTTTCATTGATGACTATACACATAATTTTGGGTATATCCTATCAAGAAAAAATCGGAAGTCTTGGCTACTTTTCAACGTCGGCTTGCTTTGATTGAGAACCGGTCTAGCTATAGGCTAAAATGCTTAAGGTCAAATAATAGGGTGGGTTGAGTATGTCTCTAAAGCCTTTGAGCAGTTTTGTGATGAGAGGGGTATTAAGCATCAGTTGACCACCCCATACACCACACCAAAGAATGGTATGGTTGAGCATATGAATAGGACAATTCAGGAGCAAGTTCATGGTATACTTAGCTAGATAGGCTTACCACAGTATTTTTGGGCTGATGTAGTTACTACTACCATGCACTTAATAAATTGGTCCCCATGTACCGCTCTTGACTATCAAGTTGTAGAGAAGGTACAATCTAGAAAACCTCCCTCATATGCTCATTTGTGTGTCTTTGGTTATGAGTCATGTATCGAAGGACAAGTGTAATAAGCTAGATCCTAAATGCATCTTTCTTGGTTATGGGGATGCAAGTGAGATGGGCCATCACCTATGGGATCCATAGGCTCAGAAGGTTATTCGCAGCCATGATGTTGTTTTCCATGAGGAGGAAATGAATAAGTAGCTTGAGCCTGTTGTTGAGGTATTCAAGGTGATATTTCAATAGGAGTCTCTTGCTACTATACAACTAGCAAGACAACAGCCTGCAATGCCACTGATGCTCTAGGGGCCCAAGTCCCTGATGCCCCATAAGATATACAGGCCGCATAGCCCACTGGTCTACCAGATATAGACGACATCCTGTATGGTTTGGGCCCTCTATAGATTATGTTATGGTGACAGATGCTAGTGATCATCTTACTTATGATGTGGCCATGTTGTGCAGAGGTGATAGTCACTCTTGGGAGAGGGCCATGCAATCAGAGTATGACTCACTACAGAAAAATCATACGTGAAATTTGGTTCCTTTGCCTAGTGGCAAGCATGATTTGCCATGCAAGTGAGTCTAAAAGTTGAAAAGTATCATTGGAGGACGCCCCAAGCCAGGATACAAGGCTAAATTGATTGCTAAGGGCTTCAAGCAAAAACATGGTGTGGAGTTTGATGAATTTTTTTCTCTTGTTGTGAAAATGACTAACCTACGCTTTGTACTAGCTTTGGTTGCTCAGCTTGACTCGGATCTTTATCAGATGGATGGGCTTTTCTTCATGGGGATTCACACGATGAGATTTATATGGAGCAACCTAATTTTTGTAGACCCTATCAAGGAACACCTAGTGTGCATATTAAGGAAGAGCCTTTCTGGCCTTAAGTAGGCACCTAGGGAATGGTATCACAAGTTTGATGTCTTTATGCATTCACAAGGATATTTCCACAATGATATAGATCCATGTTTATACATGAAGAAGGCTCATGATGGTAGCCTTATGATTTTGATCCTCTACGTGGATGATTTGTTGATTGCTAGGAGTCCTCATGATGAGTTGCTTTGAAAGGTTAGCTCAAGAAGAGCTTTGAGATGAAGAACATGGGACATGCCTCACTTATTCTTGGGATGCGCATTACATGTGGTCGCTCTAAGGGACTCCTCTACTTTCACAGAAGGAGTACATCTAGAAGGTCCTTAAGCACTTTCATATGTAGGATGTTAAGCTTATTGGCTATCCTTTACCTTCTCACATGAAGGTTAGTCATGTTGATTATCCATAGTCTGATGAGTAGAAGTTCGAGATGGCCAAGATACCTTATACATCCACAATGGGTAGTTTGATGCATGCCATGATAGCCACTCGTCCTAACATAGCATTTGCAGTGGCAGTTGTGGCATGCTATATGGCTACATGTGGTAGACGACATTGGAATACCATCAAGGGTATCATGCAGTACCTGAAGTGCACATCAGCTATGTGTATCTATTATGGTTGCCAAGATACAAGAGTCACAGGATACAATGATTCTGATTATGCAGGACATGCAGATAGTAGGAAGTCCATCTTTGGCTACGTTTTTACCTTTGCTGGAGGTGTTGTTTCTTGGATATCCATGCGATAGAAATACACGATCCTATCTACTACAAAGGCATAGTATGTTGCAACCATTGAGGCTTGCAAGAAGGCTCTTTGGTTATGCCATTTGGTGGCAGCCTTGGCATTACTGATATGGTCCCTACATTGTATTCAGGTTCTATGAGTGCTACTTAATTGGCCAAGAATCTAGTTTTTCATGCAAAGACGAAGCACATTGAGGTGTGTTACCACTTTATTCGAGAGGTCATTGAGGACAACTCCATTGAGCTTGTCAAGATCTCAATAGACCAAAATCCAGCGTATCTGCTTACTAAAAGTTTCTTAGTAGAGCATTTTTCCTTCCTTAGAAAATTGAATAGCGTTGGATGAGATGATGTCTTTCCTCATCCTTGTACTTATGTACATTTATACTTTGTCACTTTTTTCTTGCTCTCTCTCACTAGGGACACGTTCGCCTTTAAGTGAGAGGTTGTTGGGGATAAAGGCACCTATTCCTAGCCACCCATATATTAGTTACACTGATAATAGTGGCATACCCATACACTTGTATACTGTAGGTGGCAAGTGCCCATCACTGTCACTTCATTCTTTATTCTTTCAGTGACATTTGAATAAAGGGAAGGCTGGTCACACATTGTGACTATTGGAGTTCCCACATCTTGTGTGTGTCTCTCTCTCTTGCTCTTGCTCCTTCCACCATACCTCTTACTTCTTCTTTCATACTTCCACTTCACGGCTCACTCCTTTCAACACTTGGTATCAATTGATCCTAGCCTAAGCCAAAGCTTTGGCTTGTTGTGCTAGTCTAAGTCATTGATTTAAATGATTTGATTGTTGCTAAATGCTTGATGGTTGGTACAAATTACTGCAGCCTCACCTTGTCATACATTTGAATTTTTCCTTATAGTCTCAGGCTTATGAATATCATAGAGATTGTCTAATTAATATGATCACTAATCTATGTCACATAAGCGTCTACATATGAATATATACATATAGATTAGTGGCATAGAATCATCTATTAATCTTGAAGACCTACTTATTTATCTATACTCATGTATATATTGAATACAAAGACCAATACTATTTGGCCTTTCAGCATTTTGTTGTCTCAACTATGTTATTGTGTGTAATCTTTCAAAATTTGTGGAATTGATTCCTAAAAATAATATCCATCAAGCATGCAAGGGCCAAACTAATTTACCAGAATTGGTATATTCATTGATATGTTCATCATAGACTTTTTAAAGTTGTGTCAATACTAACATTGCTATAATCATTAATATATATATGTGAAAATATCGGCACTCATCCTAATGCTTTTTTCAAAGCTCATATCCTTACTTATATTGACATCTCAAAAAATTTTCAAAAGGCATATAAAATCGACATTGAAATTCTTTTCAACTCTTGCAATGACATTTGATTAAATGTTAAAGGTCAAGTTCACGAACTCTACACAGTTAAATTGTCATGCCATGTGGTAGTTGAGGGGTGCACAACCCATTCTTTCTGGTTTACATTCCACTCTATGAATGGAAATAGAGTCTACACTTGGACAATTGAAGTGTGGAATAAAGTTGGTGATTCTAGTCATCACTATTCTACTCAATTCCGCAATTGTGAATTGAGTCACTAGGTGAGGTGTAGTTGTATACTCAGAAGGTTGTGTTCCACATATGTAATACAATGAGACTGGGTGAAGGGCCTAGTCAGAAAACATTCACTAGCTTGATAGTGAGTTGTGTTAAGACCCTTGAATTTTTGTTCTATGAGTTTAAAGTCAAATTTTGCATGGTGAGATTTTGTGTTTCCTGCTCGTTGAGGACATCAAGATTTTTTCAAGGGGAGGTGTGCATGAGGAACAATAGCACATGGATAGCTAGTCGTGCACATAGCAAACCAAGATTTACATCACCCATGCCCCTACTCGTCTTGTAGATAATAATGGATTATGAATAGAATCCTTAGCCTTCAAGATGGGCCATGCATGGCAAGTTCGATTGTGATCTCCCGTGCTCTTGTGCTCTCATGTGATCTCGAATGCTCTCCTACGTATGATGTGCATGGTGACTTGCGATGTGGCCGTATGTTGAGGAGTTCCATTGTTGTGACTCTTGAAGCCCCTAATGCCCCATGGATTATGTCAAGAGGACATGCAAGGGCGACTTACCAAGGGATTTGAGGGCTATTGGATTACACAGTTGGGAGGTGAAGTTGAACTTGGTAGAATGATGTGCATGAAACGGGGCTACCCACGTCTTGTGTGCCTTTTCAAACTCAGTGTGGGAAAGTCCTCTTGAATTAGCTCTTGAGGAAAGATTTTCTGGATCCCTTTTGAAACTCTGAGTGGGAAAGTGTCCTTGCATTGGGCCTTGGAAAAAGCTTGTGCTGATCATGCGGATGCGAGATGGTCATTGGTTGCTGCTACGTGTAAGAGCCTGGAGTGCCCATGGACGTAAGGAAAGAAAGCCGAGGCAAAAGAAAAAGAACGCGAATGAGGATGGAATAGAGAATGTGTGTGTGTGTGTGTTGTGTATGGGGGGAGGAATATTGTTTGTTCGAAGCAGATGCCAGGTGTCAGCAGCTCCTGGCTCTACCATGTGACCTGAGTGCATGTGCACTGCCTTTTGACCGGGACCACGTCCACCTGTCGTTGGGTGACTCCTTGTCTCTTCTTTGTTTGTGCTCGATTCTCTCTTTCTGGAGAGTTGTTTTTCCACTGAAAGGGATAGATTGATCAGCCATTGACAGAGAGACACAGAGACACAGAGAGAGAGAGAGACAGCGACACAGAGAGAGAGAGAGAGAGAGAGAGAGAGATCTTTACCTGCCATCCATCCCCATGGCATTTTGCTTTGTCGGTACATCGCATACTGCAGCCATCGATACAGTCCTCTCAAAGGTTTCATCAGGTCGGCCCATTCCTCCCTCCAATTCTCATTAGCCATTGGACCATTTGCTTAGGATGAGATTACCCAGGTTTATAAAGCTCCCTTCTTGTCATACGATATGATCAGTAATGCTGAATCGGTCCCATTGCATCAGCTCCATTGGTTGGTTTGTTTTTTCTCCTTCTTTGTTTTTGTATCGGTGCTTTCCTTATCATCTGCTGGCAACAGTCAAAGACTGCAATTACATCGCTTGCCATCGACAGCAGACATAGCTCAGCTTGTCGATGAATACATCCCATTAGGAATATATCCTCAAGTTAGGAAATAGAATAGAAATCAGAATTGTTCAATTTCACAAGGAATTCATCCCGTTAGCCGTTAGCAACTGCATCCCTGGTAACGAGTAATCACATAGACACAGACAATAATGCAGCACTGAATGAGATCACTGCAAAGGGGAATTTGATGTGGTGACTGCAGGTATGGAAGATCAGGGGCAAGAATGCAAGAAGCCATTAGCAAGTGCGGGGATGGCGCAGCGGGATCAAGCGGGATTCATGGAAGACGAGGATGATCCGATGGACGCACTGATGAAGCAAAACGTGCTGTGGCCACCGGAGCTGACCATGCCACTGATGGCGGGAAGCTGCGGGGCTGATCAAGGGGGGGAGCTGGTGATGATGAAGAAGAAGAGGCTGAGCATGGAGCAGGTGGCGTATTTGGAGAGGAGCTTCGACATGGACAACAGGCTGGAGCCGGAGAGGAAGGTGCAGATAGCGGCGGAGCTAGGGCTGCAGCCCCGCCAGGTCTCCATCTGGTTCCAGAACAGAAGAGCGCGCTCCAAAAACAAGCAGCTCGAGAGGGACTACCTCTTCCTCAAGTCCCAATACCAGGAGATTGTCAAGCAGAACGAAAAACTCCAAGCTCAGGTAACCAACGCGTGTGCGTGTGTGCGCCTGTTTGATATTCCCTTCACAGCTGCGATTTGGTGGGTTCTACCTCTCTTGATTCATGTTATAAGTCTGTATTACACATTCCTGATCAATCGCCCACATCCTCCCAGTGCTGATATTTAGCTTATTTGCTCGGTTTGGACTCTGGAGCCAGCTGCACGCACTCGGTGCACATCATGCGTACATCGCCATCGGCTCGATATTTTTCTTTTGTCGCTCCCTGTAAAACTCATACTTCTCAACCAGGTGACACAGACGAGTCCACTGTAATTGCGTTTAATTTACCACTGCTCTTTAAGACGCTCCAAAGGTCTGGCATGACAGAGTGAGACGCACATCCAGATTCCAGTTATAATGCACTTCGAGGTATCACTGCCGAGAGAGAGTGCGTGAGTGCGCGCACGCACGTGCGTGTGCATACATGCCTGTGAATGAGTGGCTGTGTGTGTGTGATTTTGGTAGTCTTCAACATCAAGGGAAGTTTCTCCAAGGGAGCTTCCCCATACGCAGCTTGTTACAACTTACAATGGGGTGATACTAGAAAGAAGCCTCCAACGTGTATTGGGACAAAGAGACACATATAAATATTTTAGCAATAATCCACCTCAATGTGTTATTTTGTGTGTGTGTGTGTGTTTGTGTGTGTGTGTGTGTGTGTGTGTGTGTGAGAGAGAGGTTCTAGTAGCCTTCAACATCAAGTGAAGTTTGTACAAGGGAGCATCCACATGCGTAACTTGTTACAATGGGGGACCAGGATAACATACACTTGGCTAAGTATGTTGAAGTTCATGTGGAATTCATATGTTGGATCATACCTAAGGCTATCTATGATTTCCATTGTGAGACTCCATGCTATTCCCATTTCATAGTCTTTAACAAGAATATCTAAGAGAAGCTTCTCCATGGAGCTACGCTATACTTAGCATGTTGTAGTGCTAGAAAGGAATCAGATGTGTCTAAGAGAATGTGTATGCCTACAAATTCTATTCCCCATTGCGAAATAGTAGCTATGTGGTAGCTCCCTTGTGCAGAGTTTAAGAAATGGAAATTCATATGTGGAAATATGTCTAAAATTGTATACATGGACTAGCAATTTAAACTCTCAATGATCATATTCATTAAAGAGAGAGAACACACTTGCAATTCCAACAAAACACGTGTATGTGTGTGTACATGAACACGTGTATGTGTGTGTGCATGTGTATGTGTGTGCACACTCACTACAACACCCATTTACTTTCTTTGAAATCACTTTTGAGTTATAATTATGAGTAAAATGCCTTTATTCATCTACCTCAATGAACTTCAAAATTTATATGTTTCGATAAATGTTCTTCTTTAAATAGACATTGGTACTCATTCAAAATGTTGATCATGGTCCCTTTTTCATATGAATGGCTAGGTTCTTCTTTTGACATCACAACTAGAAGGAATGGATTGCAAGGTGATAGATGGAGACAAAGATAAAGGGCGAGGGAGCAAACATAAAGAAGATAGAAAAGATATCCCTGGCAAACATAATGAGGATCATTTTGAAGAAGTGGGCTCACCGGCAAGCTCCTCATCGATAACATTTTCCTCAAGTACAAGCATAAGAAGTTTTTCTCCCAAACCTTCTGCAAGCCTCACAACCACCAAGACTATAGAAGGCATAACCTCTACCATTACTACTAGCACTTGTAGCCCTCCTCTCTTTGCAAGCACACTAGAAAGTTTGAATGATCTAACTGAAGACTATAGCTTCCTTTTTGACAATAATGTCTTCATCACTCAATGGGAGGATCCAACAGATACTACCACAAACACTAAATTATAGTAATGATAGTCAAAAAAGCTTATTGTAAGGACCTGAGATGATACAAAAGTATGTTGTTTTGCTTTTTCTAGAGAATATTCATTTGCTAATAAGGGAATTGAATTTCCTAAAACCCTAAGCTCATAATATAGCTCTCTTATTTGTCAAGGTTGATTTGCAATCTACTTTTTGTTTTTGATGTGCAATAACTTGCATGTAGGACCAAAATGCAAGGATGCTTTAAATAGCAAATCAACTGTAATCTAGCAAGCTTTTTGAAATTTTATATAGATAACTATCAAGAAAATTGCTTATCAAAACATAATCTAGCAATATTATCAAAGTTAAATGGTTGACTAGCATGTGATAAGCTCAACAAAATAGCAAGCATTGTTTAAGGACCTTCAAAAGATATGCATTTAATATAGGATGTTGCATGCATACATATATGTGCAATGTATTACAGGGCATGTGTTTGATAAAAAAGTATGATACATACATATACTATACATGGTTTTGGTTGAGAGGGCCTCCCAAGGTTAGAGCATCCTCCAAACCTACCAATTTTGAAATTTGAAATCTCTCTCTCTCTCTCTCTCTCTCTCTCTCTCTCTCAAAAGACTAGTGGATGAGAGTCAATAATAGGGTGGGTAGCAAGAGTGGGGTGGTAGCAATAAGTAGGCAACAATTTGTACAACTAAGCAATTGGAGTTAACATGTGTAAAACTTAAATGGAACATCAAACAAAACCTGAGCAAAGAATTTGAGAGTACACAACAAATTAGATAAGAATTGAGATTTGTTTGATTCCACTATTGATGGTTCTATCCAATGGTATGCTTCCATTATAAAGCGTAGATGGCAGTCTAGATAGATTCTAGGTAAAGAGCTTAAGGCTTTAGTTGGATGACTCTGACTAGGCAAAAGGATAGATTGTAATGGTTTTGAAAAATGCCTTCTTTTTATAGTTGGCAAAGGTCATCATGTTAGTATGCATAGCACATTATTAACCTTCACTACTTGCCCATGGAATGTGATAGGGAATATTCTCTTTTTTGTTAAGGCCCCTTGATAACTTCCATGCCCTATAGCTTGAAATCGTCAATGGTAGCTCCCACATACATCATTTCAATGTGGTGTCTCAAATTGCTGCAAACTTAACTACTCCATTTAACCCATAGGATAGACCCCCATTAGGCACATTTCTATTATCTAGTTCCACAGACCTCATATGAAACACAAGTCATGACCCAACTAATGTCCAAACTCACACATGGATTCTCCTCATAATGGGGACTTTACAACTTTAAGTACCATGGATTATTGGTGGCACCTTTCAAGTGTGGGGTATTGAGCATATCTAAGCATCCGCTTCCCCCTTAATGTTGACTCACAAGTGAATTACATCCTTGGTCCCATGTCAAGTCTTTGAAGATAAAATTGAAATAGATTCTTTCTAAGTACTTTACAAAAGATATTCTCCTTTGTTGGACAATAGACTAACTCTACTATCCCATCCTGACCAATTCACACATGTAGGAATACTAGATCACTATATGTGTGGTATGCACATGGAATTTTGAATTTTTGGTCATGGCAATGCGACCTTGGTTTCTTAAATTGACATCCTCGCTCCATGTGCCATTGGATCCCCTTTGACCATACTACACATGTAGCAAAATAAGCTACTTTGTAATCTACCTCAATAGAAGACAATGCCAATGTTGATTACTTCTTCCTAATTAAAAATAAAATTCTTGAATCCAAAAAGAAACAATAATCAACAATTGATTTCTTGTAATGTCTCGTGCCCAATTTGACTCATAATTCTCGATCAAATCCTCACCAAAACACTACAATAGAATCGGAGTGTAGAGAGGCAAGAACATGATACACATTAGCAAACATGTTTATCTTCTCATGTAAATTCACATCTAATAATGTGATAGTTATTTTTAGAAATGAAATTATAAATCTTAGGGGGTTCACTATATGTATATCCTCTATATCACGGGCTTATTTATAAATATTATTATCTATGAATTTTGCCCAAGGGGTCCACCTTATAGAACATATAAGATACCACGTGAGTTCAAAAGCAAGTGTATCACTACAAGATATATGCCATATATCGACATCTAAAGCGATGAAAATATTCATCAAAAAATATTTCCATGTTGTTGCTAAAATCATCAATATATGCATCTTTATAATTATGTCATTATTTTAGTCACTATCTACATTACTATGTGCGTCGCTATTTACAAGGGAAATAATGATGCACATAACGACATAGATAGGGATGTTTTTCGATGTAATTAGCAACATGTGTAAGTATATTTGTGGTGCTAATAGGGATGGTTGTAGAGAAAGAAAATTAGGTAGCAAAGCATACTGCCCTGCCACCTTCCAAGTCCATGTGTTGAATAATGTTCCATAAAGCATTCATAAATTGAGTACATAATTGTCATTGAAACATATATATTGTGAGATGCTGGAAAAAAAGAGTTGTTGATTCAATATTCAAATAAGTATAATATCAATGATGATATCTCATAAAACTACATGGAACGATAGAAAGGAGAGTCTGAAACAAACATAGAAATGTAGTCTGTATGGATCATAAGGCCAAAAAAGGAAGTGTGCTCCACGAATCCAAGTGACTGCTATAGCTTCTAACCATCTGAGACCTCATCCCGATGCAATGGAGTATCAAACAAACTTTACAATATAGACAACCAAAAAATCCACAAAAAAACTGGGCTACCGCGCACATATAATCTATCGACAATGAGTGCAGTGACACCATGTCTCTATGTATACCAAGTCTCCAAACCTATAGGATCGTGGTTTTGTGATCGACTACTACAAGAAAACAAAGTAGCATTGTTAGAAATAAAGGTTACTAGTACAAGTAGTGCTATATCCGCCACTCTCGAGATGATACATGATCCCTGCCACCGTGTACTTATTGCTACCTCTCGTTATTGCCACCATGATCCTATAGAGTCTATGGCCTTCTCCCTAAAGTTTTTCCAATCCTATGTGTCCAACAACTCAAGCTTTGGAGCACCACTCTTGATTGCCTAGTGCACATCTGATCATCTACGTGGCATGTATACACGTATACAATCCATCATCCATCCTATGGAAAATAGGTCCACTACTATAGGTGCCAAGAACTCATCGTACAAGGATGCTACCACATAGTCCTTGCTCCCCTCTAAACACTATATTAGGGAATTTAAAATTTGGAAATTTCCATGCACTTTGGGAATCCCCAATACCTTTATTATTTGACCACATGGTCAAATCTTGTTGTCTTACTTAAAGAAAGTGAAGTCTATCCTAAATGTTATATAAGCTACCTTCCCAAATCCCACTTTCAAATATGGATGAAGATTTAGCCACATAGTCAAATATTTATCACTTATTTAAAATTGAGACTTGGGAAATTCTCTAATATAGTGTTCTAGTATATTTTTCTAGTTGTCTAAAACATTGTGCCTAAATACTTATTGGCACAACTCTCACATGTGTGTCATCACCCCCCTCCCTTCATCATTCATGAGCACAAAATCAATTTTCTTATCTACTAGATATCCATTCCCTAGTGGGGTACATCTAAGGTGCGCCCTCTCCCATCTATGACTACACTCTTGGGTATAACCAGGAGACTCATGTCCACCTAGTGTACCTCAGTCTATTGATCAATGCAGTGATACTATGTCTCTCTGCATATCGAGTCTCTAGGCCAGAGGGATTGTAGTTTGTAATGAAGTGCTGCAAAGAAAACAAAATATAACTCTTAGAAACACGATTGTCAGTATAAGCGATATTGCAAAAAAGAAAGTGAGAATAACAAAAAAAAATCTTACAAAGTCCTCTAGATAAGTCGCGTGGCCACCACTCCCAAGATGATGGACACCCCTACCTCCAATCATACCCTCGTTGCCTTGCGCTGCTGTCTCCAACGTCCCGAAAAATCTACAGCCTACTCCCTGACTCTTCGCCAATCATTTTCATCGAGCCACTCAGGCTTTGAGACGCCACTCTTGAGTGCCTTGCATATATTCGATCGTCTGTGTGACATGTATGCACACATGCAATCCATCATCCAGCCTGTGGAAAACTCCTCATACAAGGATGCTACTATGTAGTCCTTGCTCCCCTCGGGTATGTTCTTCCAATGATCCAAGATGCTGTACTAAAAAAATTGTTGGCACAACTCTCTCATACAAGCCATCACCCTCCTTCCCTCACCATTCATGATCGTGGCTCTTGTCCTATCATCTACAAGGTATCCATACCCTTCTAGGGTGTGTCTAAGATGTGTCCTCTCCCGCCTACAACCACACTCCTCGGCATAACTAGGAGACCCCTATACATTTGGTGTACCCACGAGGGTGGTATCTCTCAGAGTAGCTATTAGAAATCAAGCTCCACCCGTATCTCTTTATGTTTGTGTGACTGACTGCTGACACTAGCTGGATACAGCTGTACATGTGTGTGACATTGAATAAGTCGATCTAAAAATAGTTACATGATGGTTAGTGTAAAACCTATTGTAGTCTCTTTTTCAGTGTAGTCAAGTAATGGAATAAGGAAGAAGAAGAACATGAGTTGATACTCATGGGTTCTGCTCCACTCTCTGTCTCTCCCTCTCTTCCAATATGGTATCAGAGCCATGCTAGGTGGGATCTCTGGAGCATGAGAAAGTGAAGAAGACCTAAAGAAAGTGAAGATCCAGGGTTCTCCAAAGACACACAGGCTGCCATTGTTCATGGCAAAGATATGCATTGTCTGGGAGTGCACCGAGGCTCCATTGAGCATATATAAGTTGTCAATGAGCACCATGTGTTGCTGATCTACTACAAATACATGTTGTCAGGTTGCGCGAATTGCACTTGTTGCAGGCTGAACTTCATTGATTGCAAAGACATCACATAAAGTGGTATTAAGTGGTTAAATGCTTGCCCATACCCTTTGAAAGGTGCTTGAAGATTGTTATATGCAAATGCCTTAGAGAGGGCTCAGTTATGAGTTGAGATATGAATGTACAGATCTGAAATTCAGTCCTAAACTACTGGTAACAGAGAATACACAATGCGTATGCTGCTTTGACATGATCTTGGAGCTAAATGTCATGCTGAGAAAGCATCATTGAAGTATAGATATATACCTTGGAGGACATATGCATTGTTCTTATGTCTTGGAGCTAAAGTTTGTTGACAAAAACACTCAGATCTAGAAGCATTTACTTGGCTGTAAAATTATCATGAATCTGTAGACAGCAAGCATTGTTTACACTTGAAGCATTACATGACATTGCTTGGTTCATGTCAAATGTATGACTTGGGATATGTCTATTGAATGTCTAAAGGACTAAGTTAAGCATTAAATACTATTAAAAACTAAAGTCTAGAGTTGGAAACTAGTGTAGTTACATTGTCTTGGCTGGGTACAAACTGTAAATGCAATCTATGACCTGGCTTCTTGAAGACAAAGTGTCTATGGTTGTATGTATGGTCATGTATTGACCCCAACACACTGAAGAAAATGTATGAAGTGATTTGAATAAATTTTTGAGCTGGATAAACTTTTTTTTGTTGAGTATTTTGTTGACTGCAACCTATAAGCAAGATATTTGACACTTGTACTTGATGTATATGCACTAATATGTGCCTGAATGATCATGTATAGAACCATATATATACTAGCACATATTTTGGAGGTTTTAGAGCATGTATGACATGTATACATCTCAGTTTTAGCTTTGAATTAGCTGCTAGTCACTGACAGTTTATAGATTTCAAACTACATGTATGTACTCTGATAGTAAGGTTGCATGATACAAAGTGTATAGAAACTACATGGTCTATGTATTAACGGATGTACCTACGGGTTATGCCACATGTTTGTGGATGGTTTTGAGATGTTGATGTGCTGAAATACCTTGGTTTTAACAGTGAATTTGTTGCAGAAAACTGTCATAAACTGTCAAGGACTACTATTGTCAGTGAGACTTGTTGCCTTGCAGGTAGTCATTGTCTATTTGCAACATGGCAAATGCATAGGGGCACTGACAACATTATCCATATTGTTGGTGAGAACTTGGATAACAAGAATTTTTCCTTGTGAAAATTCAGAATGAAGAACTTTTTGGTTAGCAGAGGATATTAGGATCTATGAACTGGTGATGAAGCTGGACCTGAATTGCCTAAAAAATCGACACATGATCAGAGAAGAGCTCATAGATAGTGGACAGAGAGAGCGTGCAAAGCGTTACATTGGTTTTCCTTATGTATATTTGATGCTATGGCAATACAGATCACTGGATGTGATCCCCCGAAGGATGCTTGGGACATACTCATGAAGAACTATGGAAATGTAACACATGCACGATAGATTCAGCTAAAATAGCAATTCAACAACCTGTCTAGGAATGATAGAAGCATCTAGGCCTACATGACAAAGATTAAGACCATAGTGGACCATCTTGCCACTATTGGATTATAGGTATCTCAAGATGATATGATTGCCATCATCACTCTGAATGGAGTTAGCAAGGAATACAAAGCATTTGATACATCTATTTATGTTAGATCTGAACCCCCTAACTGGGATGAGTTGCTTGCTTTGCTATTGCATGAGGAAATAAAGCTTGGATTGAACAAGTTCTAGTATGTCTCAAAGCAGACACGCTTTCCTTTATTCTAGCTAGCGTGGTAGAGGCGACAAAGATAGTGGAGACACTCGAAACATCTATGGACAGTAGCCGTACAGTAATTGGCATGGCACAAATACACAGGGCCAAGCAGAGGCGGTGGATTTTGGTAGTCAAATGATCACTCCAACAGGGGCAAGGACTGTCATTATTGTGGCAGATATGGGCACATTTGCAAAGGATTGTCATAAGAAGCAGGCAGATATGAAGGCTAAGGGCAGACAACAGGGGAACTATGCGTCTTCTAGCAATGCTCATGATGAGCAGGGTGACAGGTTGTTTGCCATGCAGCATGTGTTCAGGAATGCACCTAGGCAGAACAGAGATGAGAGATGGTACATTGACTTTGGGGCTTCTAACCAAATGACACCCCATGGAGAGTGGTTTGATGAGTTTTTTGTAGGTTCACATGGTTATGTTTGTATTGGGGATGACATCTAGCATAACATTTAGCACACAAGAGTTGTTCCATTGATGATGCCTAATGGCAAAAAAAGAGGTTGCATGATGTATTGCATGTATCGTCAATAACTAAGAATCTCTTGTCAGTGGGACGAAAAATGGCAGAACAAAATCTGTGGTTTAGTTTCAATAAAGATGAATGATTTATTGAAGAATATGGTAATGGTTGCAAATTAATTGCCAGGGCAGAAGGGATGGTAGGATGTTTACCTTGGATGCATCCATTCCAATACTTAAGGCAGCCATGTTTGCACATGATGAGGGTGCTATATGGGATGTTGAGATTTGGCATAAGAGGATTGGTCATGTTAATGTTCAAAAGTTGAAATCTATGCAATAGAAAGAGGTGGTGCTTGGATTTCCCAAATTCAAGTATAATGACTTTGGCCATGTATGTCTTGCATGCCAATTCGAAAAGCACGCAAGGTTTCCCTTTATGAAGCACGTTAAGAATAGTTCAAGACCTTTGTAGTTAATGCACTCTAATGTTTGGGGTTTGTCGCATAATGCTTCATTTGGTGGTGCTCATTACTATGTATCCTTCATTGATGTTTTTAGTAGGCACACTTGACTGTACGTATTGAAACATAAAGATGAAGTGTTTGATGCATTCAGAGATTTCAAGAAGCATGATGAAAATGAGTTGGGCTACTATATTTCTTGTCTTAGGTCAGATGGAGGTAGAGAATATGTCTCACGGGAGTTTGACAAATATCTTGTAAAGTATGGGATCAAAAGACAACTTACTTGCAACTATACACCACAACAAAACGGTATAGTGGAGAGGAAAAATAGGGTACTCATGGAGTCAGCTAGAGCTATGTTGAATGAAAAGTGTTTTCCTAATGCTTACTGGGCTGAAGTAGTGGTGACTATTATATATGTGTTGAATAAAACCCCTATAACAAGGATTCATGATGTAACACCTTATGAGAGGTTGTATTGTCATAAGCCTGACATTGGGCACTTAAAGGTCTGGCCGTATTGCATATGTGCATATTCTGCATGAAAAGAGGAATAAATTGGATCCTAAAGCTATTAAGAGCGTATTTTTGGGTTATGCATAGGACATGAAAGATTATAAGTGCTATGTGTCATCTACTCATGAGATGTTGAAAAGAAGAGATGTTGTCTTTCACAAGCTAGCTTCTTGGTATGGGAATCTAGTTGCAATGCCTACTGATGGATTAGCCAGCACAAGTAATGTTGACAATACCCCTACAGTTAGTACATCTATGAGTGGTCATCGACATGTGATGTGTCATCTACTGTGAGTCCTTGGTCAGGACGGTTGCAGAATCACACTCCTACGTCCACTAACACAGACATGTTAGTGAGGGGGAGTTTGGATAAGGGAAAGAAAAGATATGTGAGGATGTAATAGGTCCACTTACTACAAGTTATGATTCGTCCAGCAATGATAGCTTGGACAGTGAGTTGGGGATTCCTTCTATTATGACGCCTGGTGCAAGGTAGAATCGATATGTACTGCCTCATGAGAGGCAAGCTCAGAGTGAGCCACAATTGAGGAGATCTGAGAGGGTTAGAAGACCAATTGATAAGTACACATACACTGGATATTCAGCCCATCATTACACCTATACGACTAAGATGACAGGTTTCAAAGAACCCACTAAGTTTGATGAGGTAGTTGCATATGAGAATTGGTGTGCAACCATGCACAAAGAGTATTCAGCTTTGGTTAAAAATGAAACATGGGATTTGGTTCAATTGCCTGAAGGCAAAGTTCCCATTGGCTGCAAATGGGTGTACAAGGTCAAATGCAAGTCAGATGGGTCATTGAAATGCTATAAGGCCATATGCTGGTCGCAAAAGGGTATGCACAACAATATGGCATTGACTATGAGGAGACTTTCAGCCCTATAGCTATAATGGCAATAGTCAGAATAGTCATTGCATTGGCAGGCAGCTAAAGGCTGGAAGTTATGGAAAATGAATGTACAAATTGCCTTTCTGAATGGTGATTTACATGAAGAAGTTTATATAGAGTAGCCTGAACACTATGTGCATCCGGATTTTTTGACACATGTATGCAAACCTTGTATGGGCTGAAACAGGCACCCAGTGCTTGGAATGCTCAAATTAGTAGTTACTTACAGTAGCATGGATTTAGATTAGGTGATGTAGATCACAAATTATTTGTGAAGAAGACAGATCATGGCTATGTGTTTCTAGTTTTCTATATCAATGATTTAATCATTTCTGGAGATAATGAGAGCAGGATTAATGCTGAAATAAAATCATTGTTGCAGGCTGAATTCAAAGTCAAAGATATTGGTGAGCTGAAATATTTTCTAGAAATTGAGGTAGTGTCTATGCCTCAAGGCATATGGTTAGTGTAGAAGTAGTATGCTTATGGCATGCTACAGAAGTATGGTATGGTTGAATGTAAGGCTATGGATACACCCCTAGACCAAAATGTTAAGCTGCAGATTGATGTTGGGAGTGAGATAGAGAATGCTACCATGTATAGATAGATGGTGGGCAGCTTGATCTACTTGACCTGACTTGAGCTATGTTGTGGGGCTGATCAGTGAATTCATGCAAAAGCCTCACAAACCGCATTTGGATGTAGTCAAGAGAATCATGAGATATGTAAAGGGTACGATAGATTATGGGCTATTTTATGCATATCAGAAACCCCTTGACTTGGCAGGGTATACTAACACTGACTGGGTTGGTTGTGCCTACAACAAGAGGTCAACTAGTGGATATGTATTTGGATTGGGCAGTGGCATGATTAGTTGGCAAAGTAAAAAACAGCCTACAATTGCATTGTCTAGTACAGAAGTCGAGTACATGGGTGCAGCCTTAGCGGCCTATGAAGTTGTTTGGCTCTGCTAAAGTTACTGAATGACTTGGGAATACACTTGGACAATAAAGTGAAGCTGCATTGTGATAATATGAGCAGTGTGATGCTTACAAGCAATCCCATCTACCATGCAAGATCTAAACACATTGAAGTTCATTACCATTTCATCATAGAAATGGTACTAGCACAGGGAAATTTGACTTGATACATGTGAAGACTAAAGACCAAGTAACGGATATATTTAGCAAATCACTTGGTAAAGAAAAGCTCATCTATTTTAGGTAGCTACTTGGAGTGTTGCAGATGGTTTGAGCTTGAGGGGGAGTGTTAGAAATCAAGCTCCACCCATATCTCTTTATGTCTATGTGATTGACTAACACCAGCTGGATACAACTGTACATGTGTGTGACATTGAATTAAGTTGGTGTAGACGATCTAACCATAGTTACATGATGGTTAGTATAAAACCTACTGTAGTCTCTTTTTCAGTGTAGCCGAGTAATGGAATAAGGAAGAAGAAGAACATGAGCTTATACTCATGGGTTCTGATCCACTCTCTATCTCTCCATCTCTTCCAATAGTAGCACCCATAGGGGTGCCACCTACAGACGGCTGAGCAAAATCTAGAGTCACTGAAGTAGATGTCCCCACAGGTGTGACAAATCCTATGGGTGACACAACTTCACCAAAACAACGAGACGAAAACACTGAATCGGTGCCTCCACAACAACCACCTAAGCCACCTCTCTTGAACTTACACAAGAGTAAGATGTAGCACCTATATCTCGAGCCAACTGCAGCCTCACCACATCCACGTCTTTGCAGCATCCCCTAGAACCAATCCATCCATCCGGGAGCATCAACCTCGTCTGCTAGAAACCGAAGCACCAGAGCGTGTCAATGTAGATCTAACGAAATGGCCTGATGGTATCCAAGATAGCTCCTAGTCCGCCATATCTCCGAATCAAGCCATCTGATCTAGAGACATACATGAAAATATATCCTATGACTCCTCATCGCTCATCCCTTGACTCATCGTGCTCTCGAAAATATTGTCAAAGGTCACCTGCAGAGACACAAAGTGATGTTAACATAGTCAATATAAAGATTCATATAACTCTTAAAAAAATGATGTTACTTAAAATGCATATTCTAGAGTATCCTTATAAGCGATTCATCAACAAATTGTGTAGGCGGATATTGTAAGTATGACTAGCCTATGGTTCCATATCAATCTCCTGGCACAACTCCACATAGCCTAGAAGGTCGATAGATAGGTCACCACAAAAGGATGAGTCCACCCCAAAGAATTTTTGGCCTCCTGTCTTTCCATCATCGTTACTCGATTTTGACTCCTCTACATGCTCTAAGCCATGTTTGACTCTACCCAGTGCAATATCGACCCCTCCATCTGTATACTATCCTCATCTACACTAGAAACATTGCTTTCATCATACACTCTCACACTTCGAGGAGCTAAAGGCACAGCATACCACCATTGAGGTTGTCGAGGGTTTGGATAGAAAATTACATGTTCAAAAGTACATACAATAGAAATTCAATATTTGTGACATATACCATATCGTAATAAAATTTAAAAAAATAGTTCATATACATGTTCACAATGGGCCGGCAAGACAAACATGTTGCGCAAATCTATCCATCTTTTTTTAGAATATATTTTGAGAAATCCAGATGGACCTCATCGAATGTTTGCCCTGGCTCCTTCCGGTACCACTTTGAATCACTGCACATCGAATATGATCATGAAGAAGCTACACTAATCCACCATGATAACACTTTGCAAGTTTCCAAAATACTCCATCTCATCTATAATGGTATTTGGATTCGTAGCTCACTGTCGGCTCTTTTGCTCGAACTTTTCCATGATAACACAATCTGTTATGGAGCGCATTTTGTCGATGTGCTTGATGTGGAAATGTCGCCTACATGACCATGCCACACTGTATATTTTGTACTGTACGTTGAAACGATTAGATTAGTTGTCACATATAAAATCTAGATACGACATCTTATAAAACATGTGGTCACCTTTGGACTACATCCCCTCAAGAATTCCCACTCCACAATAAAGACCTCCATGCCTTCATAAGAGACTACAATCAAAGCTCCATGTAACCATCGCATAGACATAAACTAGGCATCTCCTCCATGCCCTTGGGATATCGAATTGATCAATGGCACGTACTGCGAAGAAATTTTGATCGTGCTTCTTCTCAATCTTTCATGGCTTGCTCGTACCTAGCAAGCCACGTCTCCATGGATGCATGGTGCAACATACAAAAATGATTTACTTTCTCCTCCATTGAAGCATCCATTTTTTTTCTACCCCATTTCCAACCACCACATCTCCGATCAGTCTATCATCATCCTTAAGTGACCATAGCATATGGTTGTCTCAATCCACTGTTGGTAGCCACTGTCAAATATATACTCATGCCTCAAACACCAACCAACCTTCAGCTATGCTATCTTCTGGCCAAGCTCATTGTCGCACAAAGTCTTTCAGATTTTTCATGAAGCACTCCAAGAAGAGCATCCATCACATATGGACAGGTCCTGCGATCTCCACTTCATCTATAAGATGCACCAAGAGGTGGGTTTGTATGGTGAGCATGCTGGTGGGTAGGTACTTCTCAAAGAAATAAACCGTCTCCACTACTCCCCGCCTTGAGGATTCAATAGAGAATATCTTGATCTTCTTCTGTGAGATCCATTGCACTAAATAATTTGACAACCTATAAATCATCCCGCATATTTCTAGAGTAAGGCATTCTGCGATCGCGATCGATAGAATAAATTGACATAAATGAAGAAGGATTATGAGTACTGACTAGACTTCAAATAGCAAAATGTGAAGGCCATTTACAATCCATTCGTGGTATAAACTTGACATATCTTATGCCAATCATGGGATTTTAGCCCTAATAGTTTGTCATCTTTAGAAAAAGTGGATCTAAGAGAATGCATCATACCTGTCGGAGTGCGGATAGACTTGATAAATTGCTTCACAATGTGCTCTTCTTTAGTGGAAAAAACCCAAGGAGCACGAGGTAGTTTGGATGGTTTGTCCTTGCAAGTCCTGTCGATACGTGTGAGCACCACACTTTGGACATGTCTCCATTGTCTCGTACTCTTCTCGAAACAGCACGTAATCGTTGACACATGCATAGATACTATTGTAGTCCATACCAAGCTTTTGTAAAATATATCGTGCATCATTATGAGACTCAGACATGGTATTTCCAACTGAAAATATATGATACTTTAGCAACTTGAAAAGAAAACATAGAACGCCTTGAAAAAGTACAATTGTTTTTAATAATGATGTCGAAAAGAAATCAATGAAGTGTATGTAGAAGGTACATGAACAACTCGAACACACTCACATTGCTCCACCCATATTTTGCTTATACACTTAAGAGTGTAAGAAGCGTCTTTAGGTGAGATACTCGACACCCATCATATAATGGTATGGATGCTTCCCCTCTTAGCAAATCAGATGTCTCGGCATCCATGGGTATCAATGTATCGATCATTGCCTCCATCTCAAGCGCCAAGATTGTAGGAAAGTTTGAAAGGCTACCTGTCTCCTTTGATATTGACGGTATACAATGTGTCATGCCTTCCAAGTGGTGGATTGGCTCAAGCACTCCATCCACTGCACGTCCATAAACTCTTCTAACTGGCCACAATAGGTGCATTCCTCCTTGGGATGAGACATCACCTCCCTGTATAAATATTACGACCACATCTAATGTTTTTGTATGTGATATTCAATTAGTTTACAAAAATAATATAAGGCATGATTGATACACATTTTTCTTATTGTTTGCTCAAATTCTGAGATCACTTGATCAATTATCTCAGATTGAAACTCATCGAAGCATCGTACGTGTTCTATAGACAAGAGACGCTTTCGTCTGATTGCCAGCTTGCATTGAGAGCAAGAATACGATACACGATGCTAATTAAGATACATCTCACGATCTTGAACATCACGACCATTATCATTTTCTATTTTTTTTACATTATGATAAACAATTGGTTTTTGTTCTCATTCTCTTTTTCTTTCTTAATTTGTTTGAGAAGGGATTTCTTCTCTTGTAACTCAACAAAATTAACGTCAATCAAAGTCTTGATTTTCTTCCCCTTTCTTTGCACCTTTCTTTGCACTCTTCGTTTTATGTTCTCTTATCCTTCTCTTTTCTTCTCTCTCTCTCTTTCTTTGTTTCCCTTCTCTTTGTTTCTCTCCACTCCTTGTATTTTCTCACTCATTCTCCTCTCTCCCTCCATCTCTCTCTCTCTCTCTCTCTCTCTCTCTCTCTCTCTCTCTCTCTCTCTCTCTCTCTCTCTCTCTCTCTCTCTCTCTCTCTCTCTCTCTCTCTCTCCATTTCTTTGTTATCTTTCATGTTTATTATCTCTCTCGTTCTCTCTTCCTTTTCCTTTTTTCTTCTCCCTCTCTCATTTCCTCTCTTTCTCTCTCAATACACCTCATTCTTAAGAAAAACAAACAAAAAAAATGAAAAAAGAACAAGAAAAACCAAGAGGATGGATTGTTCATCTCCTCTTCACGACAAAACCTCTCTTTGTTTCTCTCCACCTCCTCGTGTTTTCTTACTCATTCTCCTCTCTCTCTCTCTATCTCTTTAAATCAACTAGAAATCTATAAATTTAAACTTACTAATTGTAAACAAACCTACTAACTTAATAATTAATTATTTAAAATAATAATAATTTAAACCATACAAATCTCTCTCTCTCTCTCTCTCTCTCTCTCTCTCTCTCTCTCTCTCTCTCTCTCTCTCTCTCTCTCTCTCTCTCTCTCAATCATTGATCAGTAATCTATGTTTCTCACTTTGTTTCTCTCCATCCCCTTATGTTTTCTTACTCATTCTCCTCCCTCCCTCTCTCTCTTTCCTACATTCTTTGTTATCTTTCATGTTTATTCTCTCTCTCTCGTGCTCTCTTCCTTTTTCTTTCTTATTATCCCTCTCTCGTTTCCTCTCTTTCACTCTCAATGCACCTCATTGTCAACAAAAACAAACAAAAGAGAAGAAGAAAGAACAAGAACAAACCAAGCCTCTCTTTGTTTTTCTCCACCCCCTCATGTTTTCTCACTCATTTTCCTATCTCCCTCCCTCGCTCTCTCTCTTTCTTACATTCTTTGTTATCTTTCATGTTTATTCTCTCTCTCTCTCTCTCTCTCTCTCTCTCTCTCTCTCTCTCTCTCTCTCTTTCCTTTCTTCTCCCTCTATCATTTCCTCTCTTTCACCCTCAATGCATCTCATTCTCAACAAAAACAAACAAAAGAAAAGAAGAAAGAACAAGAACAAAACAAGAGGGGGCAATATACTCACCGCAAAGGCTCGACAATGGATTCTTTGTCTCCTTTTCGCGATGGCTCCTTTTCTTTCTGCGTGCACTTCCTCCTCTTCTTCGCAAATAGTAACGGTGGTCGCAATGGCAGTGAGAAGGTCTCCTTCTCTCTTTCTCTCCCTCTCTCTCTCCCAAAGGCACGATCTCTTTTGCTCTCTCTTTCACTCTTTGCGACAAAATGCCGCGCTCAAGTTTCACGTGCTTTTTTTTTTCTTTGAGTACTGTCGCTATTTGTGACGCAAATAGCGATGCCACTCATATGTGTCGCAACTGCCCGTCGCTATGTCCCTATATCCTTGTAATGCTTGATATACCATCTTTTTCATGGTCGACGACCTTTGAGAGTCTAACTATAGTCCACACAACAATGAACATGCATGATAACCTGAGGTAACCAAACCTGTCACAATATCCCTATCTAGTCAATATAAACATAAACAAGCCATATTAGATATCAACAATGAGAACAAAATCTCATTTACCTAAGCACTTTTCGAATCCCAAATAGTCATGCATGGTTCACACAAGAATGGTGGATCATATATTAATGGACCATCTACCAACATGCTTGCTCATGTCTTCCACAACAGTCCCCTCTTTCCACAAAATATTGAGCTCATCAACTAATGGACGGAGATAGACGTCCATATTTTTAACTTTGTAGTACCCATGAACAAGCAAGCTAAGGATTGGGTATTCTTTCTTCGTTTAGAAAGCCATGGCAGGATGTTGTAGTTTACAAGGACTACTGGCCACAAATTGTAAGAAATTGAGTGGAGATCCAATGGATTCATGCCATCCATAGCAAGACCAAGCTAAAGATTTTCCCAAGGGATCCACCTATAAGAAATAATCTATATAACATGTGTTTAAAGAATATTAAAAAATAACCTTTCTTTACATACTATAAGGCCTTAAAATAACCACTTTTACTTTACTAAACTTATAGATTTTTATCAAATTGTAATTTAAAAATCTTTTTTGTAAATATCATCTTGTAAATTTTACTAGCTATAATATCCTTTCTTTTGAATTCATGTGGTATCTTACATGTTCTATAAGGTAGACTCCTTGGGAAGATTCACTCATTTGATTCTATCTATGGATCCATTTTGCACATGCAACATTGTCAAGCTTTCCATGCCTGATGTTGTCACATGCTCGCCATGCCTCATGTACGAAACATATGATGGATATGCAGTATAAGTGAAAAGTATCTAAGAACCTTTTGAGAGATTGTTTGTCCTTGCAAATCATGTTGATACCTTAAGCAACACCACACTTTGGGCATGTCTTCATGGTCTTGTAGTCTCCTCGAAATAGTACACAATCGTTGACACATGCATGAATGTTGTTATAGTCAATTACAACATCCCTTGAAGGTTCAAGTAGCAAATGGAGAAGAAGAAATCAGCACACATGTATATCCCGGAGTCTCCTTATGCTAAGCTGAAAATTATGTGGCATTGGTTAATCTAGTTGCCCTAGATTTGGGCCCCATTTATGCTATCTTGGCTTGTGATTGACTGAAACCATTGAGGAAATTTGCTATGGACTTCTCTCAGTTCTACATGGATTTCATGATGCATGGACAACAGTCCACAATCCGACTAGAAGGAGTTTAAGATCATGCTGATTTTCAGCTCATTACAACAAAGCAACTCAAAAGGGAGTTTACGAAATGATCACAAATATTTGTCTTGCAATTAGATAAGAACAATTCACATAAGCCCTTCCGTAACACTAGTTGTGCATCATCATGAGACTTGAGCATCATGTTTTCAGGTGACAGTATGTGATATATTAACAACCTAGAAAAAAAATCCATACCTTTGAAGTTTTGAAGAAAGTAAAATTTGTTCTTATAATAGAGTCAAAGATAAAGGATAGTATATACTTGAAAAACTCGATCACACTTGAACAACTCCATTTGCTTAGGAGCACAACTAGCATCTTTAAGAGAGATACCTGACACCCATCATATAATGGTATGGACGCCTCCTCTCTCAATGAATTAGATGAGCTAGCATCCACATCGAGCAGTAATGCATCGATCATTGCATCCATCTCGAGCTCCGAAATTGGAGAAAGGCTCAAAAGGTCCCCAATGTCTTTTGGTGTCAAAGGGCGTAATTAGTCGTGTGCCCTCCAATGGGTTTATTGGATTAGGCACTCCATCCATTGCATGCCCACAAACTCTTCTTATGGGCCGCAACAAGTGCATTCCTTAGGATGAAATGGCACCTCTCTATAGACATTTTCACGACACGTTTAATATTATTATATGTGATATTCAATTACATTTTGAATGTAAAGCATGATTGGTGCTCACTTTTCTTACTCTTAACTCAAAGTCTAAGATTGTTTGGTCACTGATTTTTTATTGAAACTCGCCAAAGCATCACACATGGTCTATAAACAAGCGACATTTTCGTTGAATTGCCATCTTGTATTGAGATACACCTCTCAATCTTGAATGTTGCAACCATCATCATTGTCCATTTCATTTATGTTATGATTGACAATATACTTCTCTCTATTAATTCATCGCTTCCTTTTTCCCTTCCTCCATATATACATATATGTATATATATATATATTTCTCTCTCCCCACCACCCTCTCTTTTTTTTTCTCTCCCATCTCTCTCTCTATTCTTCTCTCTCCTCCCTCTATTTCTATCCCCCTCTCTCACATTCCCTCTTTATATTTCTCTCCCTCGCTATTTGCTTCTCTCTCTGCCTCCATCAATCCCTTCCTCCCTCCCTCTCTCTTTGTTTCTCTATTTTTCTCTCCCTCCTTCTCTCTTTTATTCTCCTCTTTTTCTCTCTCCCTCTCTATTTCTCTCTCTCCCCCTCTCTCTCTTTGATTCTCTATATCTCACTCCCTCTCTCTCTCTCTATTTCTCTCTCTATTTCTCTCTCCATCCCTCTCTCCTCTCTATTTTTCTATGTTCCTCTCCCTCTCTATTTTTCTCTTTTCTTCCTTTCTATTTCTCTCTCATGCCCTTATCTCTCCCTCCCTCCCTCTACTTTTCTCTCCCTCCCTCTATTTTTCTATTTCCCTACATCTCTCTATTTATCTCTCCCTCCCTCTCTCTTCTTTTCACTCTCCTCCTGCCTTTTCCCCCCTTTCTCTCTATTTTTAGCTCTCCTCCCTCCCTCTCTCTCACTCACTCTTCTTTTCTCTCTTCTCCCTCTCTCTCCCTCTCTATTTTCCTCTCCATTTATCTCTCTTTTTTCTCTCTCTCCCTCCCTACCTCCCTCCCTCTTTCTCTCCCTCCCTTCCTCTATCTCTCCTTCCTCTATCTCTCTTTGTTTCTTCCTTTCTTTATTTCTCTCTCCTTCCCTCTTTGCTTCCCTCCTCCTTCTCTTTCTCTCCTTTCCTCTCTCTATTTTTCATAAAGCCTCTTCTCTCTCCATCTTCTTGTCTTCTTATCCTTCCTCTCTTCTCTTAATTTCTTTCTCTCTCTCCCTCTCTCCTGCTTCCTCGATGCATCTCTCCACAAATAAAAATAAAGAGAGAAAAGAAGAAAATAGAAAAACAAAGAAAGGAGAGGCAATGTCTCCCTCCCTCTCTCTCTCTCTCTCTCTCTCACTCTCTCCTGCCTTTCTATTTCTCTCTCCAGTCTTTATCTCTCCCTTCCTCCCTCTACTTTTCTCTCCCCTCTCTATCTATTTCTCTCTCCTCCCTCTCTATGTCTCTCCCTCTCCCTCTCTCTCTCCTGCCATATCCCTATTTCTTTCTCCCTCCCTCTCTCTATTTTTCACTCTCCCTTTTTATATCACTCTCTTCCCTCTACCTATTTCTCTCTTCTCTCCCTTCCTATTTTTATCTCTCTCTTTCTCCCTTTCTCTCTCTACTTTTCTCTCCCCTCTGTCTCATTCTCTCTTTTTTTCTATGTTTCTCTCTCTCTCTCTCTATTTTTTTTCTTTTCCTCCATCTCTCTATTTGTCTCTCCCTCCCTCTTCATTTCTCTCTCCTCTCTCTCTCTCCCTTCCTTCTCTCTCTCTCTCTCTATTTTTATCTCTCCTCCCTCTCTATTTCTCTCCCCACCCCTCTCTCTTCTTTTCTCTCTCTCTCTCTCTCTCTCTCTCTCTCTCTCTCTCTCTCTCTCTCTCTCTCTCTCTCTCTCTCTCTCTCTCTCTCTCTCTACCCCTCTCTCTCCCTCCCTCCATCTCTCTATTTCTCTCCCTCCTTTGTTTCCCTCCTCTTTCTCTTTCTCTCATTCCCTCTCTCTATTTTTCATGAAGCCCCCTCTCTCTCCCTTTTTCTTTCTCTCCCTCTTTCTCTCTTCCTTTCCCTCCCTTGTTCTATATGTTTCTCTCCCTCTCTCTCAATGCATCTCTCCACAACCAAAAATAAAGAGAGAAAAGAAGAAAATAGAAAAATAAAAAGATGAGAGGCAATGTACCTACCTCAGAGGCTCAAAGATGAAGCCCTTCATGCCTCCCTCCTTCTCCACCTTCATGGCTTCCCTCCTTTCTCCTTCACACCCCTCTCCTTCTTCACATACGGCGATGGTGGTAGTGAAGGTGGTGATGAGCTCTCTCTCTCTCTCTCTCTCTCTCTCTCTCTCTCTCTCTCTCTCTCTCTCTCTCTCTCTCTCTCTCTCTCTCTCTCTCTCTCTCTCTCTCTCTCAGCTTTGAGCTCTCTTTCTCTCTCTTTCGTTCTCTTTTGCAACGAGTCTATTAAAATGTTGTGGTCGAGTTTTTGACGCTTTTATTTTTCTTAGTTAGTTGTCGCTATTGGCGGCGGCAGAATGTGCATTGCTATTGGCATTGCTATTTGTGTTGCCAATAGCAACCCTACTATTTTATATCGAAAATGGGTGTCGCTATTTGTTCACTTTGTTATGGTATATTACATTTAGTATAATTTATAGGATGATATTTACAAATTGGATTTTTCATTTATAATTCGAAAAAAATTGTAAGTTTAGAAGTAAAAGGGGTCATTTTAAGGCCTTACAATATGTAAAGAAATGGTATTTATTAATATCCTTTGGACACACATTATATAGATGATTTCTTATAGGTGGATTCCTCGGAGAATTTTTCTTGAATAAAACACAACCCTTTTTTATTCAATCTATAAATAACCCCTTTATATAACCCTTTTATGTGTAAGAAATGTATAAAAATGATATTTTAAAATTTTCTTATTTTGAATCCACATGATATATACATAGACCCCCTCCCCTTCAAGTTATAAACATTACTTTAAACATGTAACAAAACACACACATTTTTCCTCGGTAAACACTAATAATAGATGCTCCCAAATTTAAAATCATGCACGTGTTATTTTTTACTTTCTCTTGGAGTGAAAAGATAGAAGTCAAACAAAAGACTTGCATAAATATGTATACACACACATGGAGAGAGATTTAATGGGATTTTTGTTAAAGGTCTTGTCGTGTATTTCAGTGTGATTTTTAACACTTATTTTTTCGAGATTGTTGATACATTAAGTATTTTTCTCTTAGAGCACACACGGGGTCTTTGATGTTTGATTAAACATGCTACAAGGTTTATTCATATGTAATTTGATGAAATTTGTAGCATGCTAACTATAGCACATATTTTTTATTTCTAAACATGTTTTTAGTGAGTCTTTAATAAATATTATTACTTATATTATCATAACTCTTTTGTTGATTTCTCATGTGTGTAGGGTATTGCATTTCTCTTATTTATTTCTTAAAGAAAAGACAAAGGGTGTCATCATCAAGCTATCAAAGGTACAACTATCTATATCTAGTTTGATATTTGGTGTAGTTTTTTCATACTCATGGTTTATTAAAATAATAGTTGAGCGAGCAAGGGCATCCGAGCCATTGTTTGGCATTATACTATAGTTTGGGAATAGATGCGAGGATATGTGGAATTAATGTGTGATGTTAAATGTGTATAGATGGGGGCAACTGAGTATCCAATCCTAAAGGAATATTCCTATTGTAAAGGCAGTGCTAAATAAGCTATAAGGAGGAGCCTATTATTGTGACATGGTGATATGGTCACCAATGTGTTTAGGAAAATAAAAAATATTGCTTTTGGAATTAGTAGTTACTAGAAAGTGATTAGGTTATACTTATGCATATAGGTATGCCTATGGCTATGCATACATATACACATGCATATATCATGTGTACACACACATGTAGCTGTGTGTAGCCTATGCATGTGTATATATGTATATGTATGTGCAAATGTGTGTGCATAGTCTACACATACACTTATACATGTGTGTGGTATATGCATAGGCATGTGTGTATATGCCTAGCCTATACATATACATTTGTGTTTGTGTAGCTTTGGATATTCCTCTATCGCTTAGAATCCATCATATTTTTGGTTTCTGTTTCCCAATACTCTAATATAAAGGACTGTGGCACAATTGAACTATGTGAAATTCCTTCTCTTAAAGGCCAATAGTGCAATGAAGGGAAACAATCAATGTTTGCGAGTCATGCTACTTTGGTGAATCTCTAAATGTGCCATGATTAACACTTTCAGTGAGGAGCATGATGCTTGGATTTTGACTCCTTTAGTTCTTTTTTTTTAGTTTCAAGCCCTTGGTCCTTATGAGCAGAGCCATCCTTTATCTCAATATGTTCATGTCAAATGCTAATTTCCAATGAGTTGAGTTACTCATTGATGCATCAAGTACCTTGGTCTTTTACAAGATTGTTAGCAAATGAGAAAGAAGGAATAATGTGTATGAGTTAAGTGCTCATATAGCTATTACTAAGATGGGCACAAGCAAACCTTGGCATGAAAAAGGCCGCATTGGTTTGCAATGTCAATGGAGATGCACAGCTAAGGTATGGTTTCTTAACTACTTGCAATGACACAAATGAAATGAATGAACCTTGTAAAGCTTGTGTAATGGCCAAGAAATGTAGAAAATGTATTTTCATAACAAAGCAAGAATAGAGAAAATGCTTCTTTAGAGTTAGTGCATGCTAACTTGTGTGGTAAGATGGTTACATAAGTCTTATGGGATTCTTCTTATTTCATGTCAATAATCAATGACTACATAGCAAAAAGAATGTGGGTGCACGTCCTTCGTGTGATAAGGCTCAAGATTTTGGTAAGTTTAAAGAATGGCTATAACTTGTTGAAAACAAAATAGGAAGACATGTGAAGAAATTCAAAACAAATGGTGGTGGTCAGTTCAACTCAAAGGAGTGTGAAGATTTTTGCAAAAGCAAAGGAATCAAGAGTCAATTGATGATACTTCACATACCTCAATACAATGGTAATATTGGATGGGGGAAGGAACCATTGTGGAAATGGCAGGGTGCTTGCTTAATGGAAAGGGATTGTCTAACTCTATGGATATAATTTTTAATACTATAATTTAAATTCTTAATCAGAGCTACACAAAGGCACTTAAGGAAAAAAACCATATGAAGCCTACACTAGTAAGGAAACATTTCTTTCTCATTTTGAGAACTTTTGAATTTGAATATTATAAACATATTCTAGGTGAAAAGCTAAACTAATTATGATCAAAAAGCACCAAATGTATCTCTTAAGGGTTATGAGAATGAGCAAAAGTCTTATGAATTATATAACTAAGAGACAGAAGATTATAACAAGCTATGATGTGATGTTCAAGAAGCAATGCCTATATATAGTTGGGACAAAGGCAAGTTCTTCCATTGTATCATCAAGCGAAGAAGCACTCCACTATAAACACTCCCAAGAGCTTTCCCTACTCTTAAGGAGGAAGCATCATATTTGGGTGATGAAGAGAAAGTTCACGAACTTGCTATCGCACCATCAAAAAAGCCTTTCCCAAAATGGTTAAAGTAGCTCTATGGTCATAATAATAGTATGCCTACATCTCTTGAAGAAAGACTAATGAACTAAGAAAATCCCATAGAAGATAGGAGCAAAGAAAGGCTTCTACTCACATAGTGAACATAGCCTTGATGACTAAGATCATGCTAGTAAATGCGCTAGCTGACTTGGAAGAAGAACTTGTAGATCCATCACAAAAGTTTGGCTATGCAAGTTGAATATGACAACAATATGAAGAATGCCACTTGGGAGCTATGGATCAACTAGCCAAAAGGAAGATAATTAGCAGGAAGTGGATCTCAAAAGTAAAATACACAACCAATGGAACATTAGAAAAGTACAAAGGTAGATTATTTGAATGGATATTATTATAAGTTGAAAGGTTTTATTTTCAAGAATCATCCACTCCAATTTTCAAAATGACCACTATCTTCATATGCTTGTGGTAGTTACTCAAAGAAAGTCACCCTTACCAAATGGATAGTGAATCAATGTTCTCTTTAATTGTGATATCAAGGGGGGGATGTACATGGCTTAGCTACAAGGTTTTAAGATTCCTCATTTTGAGAAGAAAATTTACAAGTTGAGAAAGCTATTAAATGGGGGTTGAAACAACCTCCTAGAGCATTGTGTTATCAAATAGATAAGTCCCTTTTACATTTCAACTTCAACAAATGTGCCTCACATATTCTAGCTTGTATGTTTACAAGACTAGAGAAAAGAATATAGTGATTATTTTATATGTGGATGACCTTCTTATTATAGGTGACCATCAGCATATGATCCATTAATCTTAAATGGCATTGAGTTTTGAGTTTGAAATGATAGACTTGGGTTTGATACACTATTTTTTGGAAATTGAACTTTAGCAAGAGTCAAGAAAGGTCTTCATCTCTAAGCAAAAGTACATATGGGAGATCTTGAAAGCATTTGGCATGATAAATAGAAAGGAGATACCTACATCTATTGGGATGATCAATTTGAAGTTATCCATTGAGGATATGTCAATGCTAGCAACATAGTGAGGTACAAGAGGTTGGCTAACGGTCCCATCCATTTGTGTGACCCTAGGCCAAATATCATTTTGCTATTTAGTGTCCCAAGAAGGTTCTCAAACAAACCCTAGTATATTCGTTAGATAATTGGGATATAGATGCTTAGATACTTGAAGAAAACTCTTGAGATGGTATCTTATACAATTATGAGACTCATTTCACTACAAGGGATTAGACCCACAGATAGCCCCTTTGGCACTTTCTTAACTGAGAAAGAAAACTTATGTGTGTATCTACAGTCATGATAAAAAAGTGTGTCAGAAGACTCGTTTCCAAGATCATGCTTATTTCATGAAACATATGTGACTTTTTCCACACTTGTATTTGTGATTTTAAAATTTCACATTCATTTAGATGCTTAGTTAAACGTGCTCCAACCTACAATTTTCGCATACTGTTTCATGCAACTATAAATGCATTCTAGGTAGAAAAAGAAAAACCAGGGAATTGTTGGCTACAAACTTGTAGATGTAGCCACTATTCTACAAACCAATAGCTCCTTGGTTATTTTTCTAGCCTTCTTGCATACTCATTGGGTTGAGTGTCAACTTCATAAATTGAATGCACATATTAAGAAAAAAAACTAAATGTATATAACAAAAATAACCAAGAGTAGTTGTACTACTTGAAATATATTAAAGACATACATATAATTTTGAAGCAAGGTAGTATGGCTTCTACTACCTGATATGTTACTATGTACATCAAAGCTCATATGTCCTACGATGATGAGCTATCACCACCATCCCCTCCCTCTATAGCATCTCTCTCATCATCCTCATTGCCATCACTCTTCTTATCATGTTGCTCTTTGCTTTGATTTGCATCATCCCCTAATCTATTCCCTTTCTCTCCATGTCATCTCATTGCATTATTGTCCCTATGATACAAAAAGTTCAAGCTTAGAATAACTTAGTGCGTTTAATGCATTTAACAAAAGAAATGACTTAATAAATTTTTCATATCATGATTTGATGTCATTGCTCCTTTTTAATAATTCCTTGTTGCCACAAGTACATCCATGTGTCAAGCTTGCTATGACAATGCTTATAAGTCATCTCATGGCTAGTAGGCAATCCGCCAATAATACTCAATTTCAAAATGTAAACACCACAAGTATTAGATACAATTAATGCTAAATAGTCACATATAAAAAATTGAAAAAAAAACTTAGAAAGTTAGTTTCCCATGTGTTAATGCCTTTGACCCAAAATGTGACAAACCAAATGGTTCCATTTCGATTTGTCATGCCTCTCTCTATTATGGGTTAAAGACCCCATGCTCCACCCTGCTTTGGTATTCTATCCACTCTTGATCATATACAATTATTGGCATTGGCTTAAGATCCAAGCCTTGTTCTAAGCTCCTCTTATATTCCATTGCCATGTATTAGACCATGGCTCTCTTGTTACAAAGTGCCTATCCTTTCTTGATCCCAATGGTTTGTAAATCTCATATGTGGGGAATTAGGGTACATCTCATGCATTGCAATAGTGGTTCCTTGTAGTGCATTTGGGTCTTGGTTTGGAAGGTGAAAAAGCCAATAGTGGTACATCTCATATGTGGGGAATTAGGGTACATCTCATGCATTGCAATAGTGGTTCCTTGTAGTGCATTTGGGTCTTGGTTTGGAAGGCGAAAAATCCATATCTATAGTTTGTGTGTGCTATGGCATGCAAGTTGCTCAAAACTTTCTTTCTTACATGATTTTGGAGAACCCCACCTGAAGATTTTAGTTAGTAGTACATAGTTGACTAGGACTCTACTTCCTTCTCTTCATGATGTTGGTTTCTCTCTATGCTAATGTGAAGAGGGACTCTGACCACTACCAAAATAACACTTGGCATGCCATTTATGTCTATGGCTACTATTACTTCCACTCTCATAGGATGGCTCATGCTCTGGAGACTATGGAGCACTTACATCCTGGAAAGGTATAGCTAATACTACACAATTTACTAGGGATTGTGCAACCATTTATAGTTGAGAATGTCAAGGGGTGGTCATACACTCATACAGCTCTTGTGTGTTGAGAAACACGCATCCTTGAGAAAGGTTTAACTATTGTGGTTGGAATTCATGGACATGAAGCATGATAACTTAAAGTATTGGTCAAGTAAATTAGGTTCCAAGATTAGTTAACTTGGACTCATAAACACAATCTTGACTAGACATGGACAAGACTGAAAGTACAAAGTATAATAGCATTGTATTCAAATGATTGACAAGTACATTGCTTTATAGTTCCAAGATTGTACGACTTTTCCTTACGATGCCTATGGGATACAAGGGATTTCTTCTAGGCTACTGCATGTTACTTGCCTTAGTGCTCCATACAAAGAGACTATCATAAGAGTGTGATTGCACCTTCTCAATCACAACCATAAAAACACTGAGTATACAGAGGCTGTCATGAGTAGAACCTTACTAAGTGTAGACATGGAAAAAAAACAACCATATAAAGCTAGAGATTGTCATAAGGCCTCATAAGTATGCCAAGGCTGTAGTGCACAGGTTACATGAGGATTACAAGGCTTATGATTGGAGCATTAATGCAAATATATACAAGGCTTAAAAAATTCAATCTAAATAGTAGGAATAGACGGACTAATGAGGCTTGTCCTTTTGCTCTTGAGTATCTTATTATTCTTCTTCATGGTCTTCTTCTTCTTTAACAATTGCAAGGTAGGCCTTCTATGATCTTTTTCTAGCATGATAAAAATTTTCAATACGCCCAATTCTTTTGCAGAAGTCATAAACAATATCTTTCTTCTATTTGTACTTATTGTTGACATAGATTAGGTTTTATTTCTTTGAAGTGCTTGCTTCTTCTTTACCTTTGAGCTTTTCCTCTTCTTCAAGGAGTGATGCTTTGATGTCTACTAATTTTGGATTTGATGTATTCATTAGTGTGGTGGAAACATTACCAAATTCTAGAGGAAGACTCTTAAGCAAGACTCCAATACATACGTATTCTTCCATTTTTGAGTTATTCCCTACAAGTTGAGTTAGAAGAATTTTCATATAATTAAGATAAGTTGCAAAGGATGTATTAGCCTTCATATCGAAATTTAAAAACTCAATCAACAATCCATATTTATTGGGCACCAAATAGTGTGTCCAACTATTCCCAAGTGACATGAGATGCATCACATGTGTCTACATGGTAGATATAATTTTCATCAAGCTCAAGCTTAATGATTTCTTGGGCTTTGTCATCACTCTTTTACCATACAACTGTAAGAGTAACATATTTGGGTTTCTTCTCATGCCCCTTGGTTGTTGACCATAGACCTTTCTTCATGAGGACTAGCTTTATCCTTGTCTGCCATGTGTGAAAGCCCATTCCTTTGAAGTGGCATGACGGTGTGGTAGCAACAAATTAACACAAATATATCAAATCGCACTAGCAAATGAGTTAACAAGGATTGCCTCAAGGGGCACAAGAGTTATTAGTGTTAACCAAAACTGAATGAGTATCAAAAAGATGCTATGCTTGAAGCTTGATATTGTTGTTGCATTATGTTGTTATTGATTTCTCCCCTCCTTATTGATTTAAAGTGTAAATCTTACTAGAGACTCAATGGTATAGTGAATCAGAGTGGCAGTTACTTGGTTGAGCCAAGGGAAGTAAGAAAATGAAGGAATTCATAAGCTTAAAGAGAAGTGGCTATGGCTTTAACAATTAGGGTTTTGATAAGGGCATGGTTTTTTTCTTCTAACAACTCAAGTGCACCATTGGGGATAATTTTTTGGTGAGGAGAGAGCTTAGATACCAAGCTCCAAATGCCCTATGGTCGTAGGAAACATCATAATGTGTATGGGTGGTGCTAGCTATACAACCAGAAAAACACAGATCTAGATAACAAACAATAATTTCTACAATGCTAGAGTGGGAGGTCACCAATGTTAGGGGTTGAGGTGCTAGCCTGAGACACCTTGAGTCAAGGAACAACTCTCCAAAAGAAATTTAGTTAAGATATGGCCTAATTGAAGAGATCCAAGAGCTCCAAAGACCAAGGAGCTGACTGGCTAGGATAGTCAAGAGAGATGAAAATGGAGTGAGAGATGAAGTCATTTTGTCTAACTGAGCTAACTAGAGGTTGTGGGAAGTTGGGGGAGTAATGAACTAAGCTAAACCATGCTCATCATGGCTCTAATACCATATTGAGAAACACATATCCTTAAGCAAGGTTTAGTTATGGTGGATGGAATTCGTGGATAAGAAGCATGATGACTTAAGAGTATTACTCAAGTAAATTAGGTTCCAAGATTAATTAATTTGGACTCATAAACACAATCTTGAGTAGACATGGAGAAGACTGAAAGTACAAAGTACAATAGCATTGCATTCAAATGATTGTCAAGTACATTGCTTTATAGTTGTGGGATGGTACCACTTTTCCTCACTATGCCTATAGGATACAAGGCAAATTCTTCTAGGTTGTTACATATTCCTTGCTTTATTGGTCCATACAAAGAGGCTATCATAGGAGTGTAATTGCATCATTTTCAACACTGTGGGATGGGAGAATACCCAAAGAAGACCTCTACCTCAGCTATCATTCTCTCTCTCATCCTTAAGGTTGGGGTCTTGAGATGATGACCCCAACCACATCAAAACTTGCATTAAAATGAATAGAAAGATATATTAAAATACAATATAATAGGATTAGTGGCATAACGTGATACATGGATACATATATTAGACATATAGATATATATACATGTAGGTAGATGTATATACGTAGGCGCATATGTAGCCTATGCACATACACACATATGTATATATATATTTATTTATATGCATATGCATATATATAGCATAATACAATAAACTAAGACTAATAGTATAAATTATTAAAATAGGATTAATAGCATAACATGACATATTAGTACACATAAGCTTATGCATATGCCTATATATATCCATACGTATACATATACACAGAGATATGTATGCACCTACATAGATTAATAGCCTATCTACATATCTATGTGTATAGACATATATTTGCGCTTATATATATAAGTAGCCTATGTGCATTTACATATGGATGCGTATAGAGACATATATATGTATAGGCTCATGAGTAGCCTATGCATATAAATGTGCCTACATGTATGCATGTGCCTATGCGCATATGTATACATAGTTCATGAATATATGTGTGTCTATACATATATGTATGCACATATGCATGTGTATATGCATTGACTATGCACATATATATGCTATGCATAAGTAGACGCAAATGCTATGCACATGCATATGTATAGGCTATGCAAATGCATAAATATATGTATAAGCTACACACATATAAGTGTATGCATATGTAGCCTTTATGTATACATGTGCACATACACATATATAAGCATAGGCTATATGCAAGCACATGTACACGTACACATAAACATGCATAGGCTATGCAAAAGCACACTCATATATGTAGGCTATGCATATACACATGCATATGTATAGGCTACACATGTATGTATAGGTGTATCCATAGCCTCTGTGTATACATGTGTACGTACGTATAACATGCGCATAAGCTTTGCATAAGCACACATGTATATACACGTACACATACACATACTATGACATTATTATGCCCCCAATAAATTTATGATGAAGGGACTATTAGCAAGTATTGCAAAAGATGTCCCATCCATTATTCTCCATTAGTGAAGTGCATCCCAATCAATAAACCACCTACCATAGCTCACCATATGAAAACCTTAACTTTGAATCGTGATAAGGGATGCTAACCATGAGAGATTGTTGCCTTCCAACATGAGGTAATTAATGTAAATGCAACGCTTTATCGACCTTTTTGTTTACCTTTTTTTTTTTCCTAATCAACACATGATAGTTGAAGTTGTGTAAATATCAATATGGCCTTCATGTACACAATCCATCCACGGTTGTGTAGAATTCAAGTGCGAGATGGCCGAAAATTACACCAATCCACCTTGGATCTACTCTTACACAGCTCAATTTTGCATGGAATTCAATGAATGGGACACACCAAACAAACAAATGGGAGCATGGTCCTTCAAGGAAAGAGTGTATTGAAGAGGCTAAGAAAGACAGGTCTTGCCATGAGTTTGAATTGTATGAATGTGAGATGCTTATCGAGTGCTTATCCAAGCATTTAACCACTTTGGAGGATGCTAGAATTTTCAACTACAATGAGTTGGCATCTTGACAATTTCTAGTGGTAAGTATATAAGAAGCCATTTGCAAAACTTATTGTCATGACTTAACCAACTTGCTAAGCAACATAGAGTATGGAGCTGAAGTCTCCTATGAGGATTGACAACATGCATGCCCAGAGGAAGCTTTGAATGTGTCTCTCCAAATGAATTCATTGGCTTTCTATGAAGTGGACATCAATATCCACCCATGGTTCTTGCCCATACGTATGACTTGAAGCAAGGCCAATCTTCTAGAAAGCTTATGGATGTACATGTCAAGAATGGAAATTCTCCCATTCTTTTTAGAGTACACATGTGATTCCAAGCCTCTTCCTATCCAAGTCAAGCTAGGTTTTTGGTTATAATTATTTCAAAGCGTCAACCAATGGACCGAGTGGCCTTTGTATGGAAACATAGGAAGTATAATGCACTAAGCATCCTTAAAGCAAGTATGAAAATGCCATGCTTGGTATTTGTGACATACAGATTTATATAAGCTTGGACCTGAGCTCCAAAGGACCAATTGTTGCAAGTCGACATAAATTTCCACTGAATATTCTAAATGATAGAAGATGGAACCATAGAGAAAAAGTTATTCTTGTTAACCAAAGGTATAGATATCCTACTTAGTGTAACTAATCAATGTCAATTTTTGCATATTCACTTGTAGCCTTGAGGCAACTGAAAATAAAGACCAAGTGTCCGTTGCCATGTGTAGGTTACCTTGGCCAATCCTCAAGAACATAAAGAATCACCAACAAATGTCTAGCCTATGAATTGTTGTCTTGCACATGGCAATGTAAGACCCACAAAATTTCCATTTGGCATAGTTGTGATAGTGCAATCGACATTGAATGCAACTCCATGGCAAAGAGTAATAATGAATGTGTAAGCATGAATGGCTTAGCCAATTCCCACCTCCCTTCCCCATTTCCTCCACCCCAAGTTTCCATGATATGTAAGTGACAACAATGATTGATTGTGCATCACACCATTTTAGACCCAAATCCCACAACTAAACTAAGTACAACTAGCTAAGGTGATAAGGCCATGTTGTTGGGCTTGACTAGGATTTTCTTGCAAGAGAGATGAAGATGGGGCTTGTGTTGGATGCGAATAAGTAATGTGTGGTACTATTGGCCCAACCTGAGTGCCTTCTTTTATAACATTATTCCCTTTTTCGGCTTGCTGGAGGCCACTTTCTACCATGGTCTCTCATCTATTACAACTTCTTGCCTTTATCCTTAACTTGACCACCTAACAAGGACGGCATAAGGAATACATTTCATCATTATGATGCGAGTTCTTATTCTCATCAGATACACAATGATCAATAGCAATTTTATCCACTCCTTCCATGAGGCCTTGTGTACCCTCTTTTATGAAATGCCCTAGTTGTCTGCATTTGAAGCAATCCCGAGCAAGGACTCCCTATTTCACCCTAAAATACATAAATGCATGCCTAGACATAAAGTCCACACCTAACAGGGGCACTGTCAGCAATGTCCCCAAACATACATTCCCTTCTACATTGTGAGAGCAACATTTGCTAAACATCTCCATTGAATTACAAAGCAATGGCATTAACTCAAACTAGACAATCTTGCTGTAGAATCTCATGAAACTCTGGCATGAGACATCACGCACTAATTGAAAGTTTCTCCCAACAATTTCCAAGAGACAGCATGCACTAATTTGCCATTCAAACATAATGGTACCTACTGTAAAATTGTTATGCACGCTTTTGATTACTTGAGCAAGACCTTGAAGAATCCTGTTGATCCACGTTTTTGATTACTTGAGCAAGACTTCAAAGAATCCTGTTGATCCATCAAAATTCTCTTCTGCAACATTCTGAAATAGGATAATCACCCGTTGTCTAATCATCTAACCATGTGCATTAGTGAAATTCTGTCCATGAAGAATAAAACCACTGCTCTATCATAAATGGTAGAGCTACAGACAACATTAGTTCTCGTATGCCCAATGGAGCATGTGAGACATCATTGCTGTCTACCTCACTTGAATCCACTTGATGATGCTAAGCATATTCATACAAAAGGGAGTTTGCAAACTACAGCAAATGTGTCCAATCCCCATCTTCATCAGTAGTCTCATCCACTGCCTGATTAGGTCTCCTCGTATGTTCATTAGAGGTGCCAGGCACCATGGTAGTATCGATGACTTTCTCTAACCTGTGTAACTCATTCTGTGTCGTTAACTTCATGAGATGACCCTCCATCATCCTCTGAATCTGAACCCACTCCTCAACCACCATGGAATTCAACGATTTTCTGTAACACAGGTTAATCCGGTTTCCCTTCATTATCCTCTGAAATTCCGTGTCTCCAAGTATCATCAAAGATCGACCCACAACACAAGAACCACAAACGGCAGGCAAATATACATTTGCGTCTTGCCCTCTTGAAGGGCAGGCAGCTGACATCCAGGCCTTGCTACAGGTCAGGAGATGGTCGCAAAGATGCATGTGCAGGTCAAACGGTTCCAATAACAAAGTTTTTTAAAGTATTTTAACAAAAGAGTTCACGCACCATTGCAATAATAGGCAAGCGGGTCTTCACATCCTGTAGTCTGGAGCCACCACTCAAATAATCAGCAACAGGAGAACAGAGATCTCCACAACCCGGGTAGGATTGACTGTTCCAGTTGTTGCGGAAGAGGCGATTCCTGTTCTGAGAGAGAGAGAGAGAGAGAGAGAGAGAGAGAGAGAGAGCCTGCGCGAGCGCGTGTGCGGAAACGCAGCTGCGCCTGAAGGTACCGCTTCAAGAACACCAGGATACGAAGAGACGCGTTGCTCGCAGGGAGAAACAGTGTACGACTAGTCTGTCTCAACTGCAGTGCTGCACGTCTCTCTCTCTCTCTCTCGGTCTGTGGGGAAATAGATGCGAATAGGTTACGCAGGAAGGCACGGCATGCTCGTATACGGCCGTCGGCTTCGAAAAGAACTACAAAGCGCAACATACGAGCGTTCGGATGAGTACCCGCTTCGCTACTATCCGTAGTTTTTGTAATGTGTGACTATCCGTAGTTTCTCGCAATCTGTGAGTGGCTACTTACTTCCTTAGCTTTTGTAATGCGTTTTCATACGATTAAAGGTACCATGCCGCAGCTCTCCACACGCATATATAGAAAGCGCCAATGCAGTATATCAAATCTGTGAATGGCCGTGAGACTATCCATTTTGAAAAGCATCAATCTCCCCTTCCCCTCGACATGCATTAGCTTCATCCCAAAAGGCTCACATAGGTTTGCTAAGGGCTCTTCTTACATTCACTTTGGGGATAATGAAACACATATTTGACAATGAAGAGGCTTCAACATATTTGAAGTTGTTCACCCACACATACACACACATATTAGTTCACCCTACTAATTTCCAAGCTTAAAGATGATTGTTTGTGTCCTCATGTGTGAGGCGGCTTGCATGTGCGAAGTCAAGTTTCAATTGAGATGGCAAAGATATTGAAAGAACATGTCGATGCAACCTTCTAGAAAATCTTGGAGATACCAATGTACGCATGTTGGTACCACAACTTGCCTTGTCAACAAGGGTTTTAGGAATACCTTTAACTCCATCACTTAGCATGCTTCGATTGCTAGAGCTAGTTTATTAGTTAGTAACTTATAAACCCCATTTCTTAAGGTTTCAAAGTTTTTGCTTTTTGTTGAAGAGATCATAGTGCAATGATTTGAGGATGCCTTGCATTCTTCAAACGTGCCGATTCAAACCTTGCACTTCACATCTCTATGAGTATAATGGAATATGTATTTGCATCCAAACTATTTTATTGTCCTCCTATCTTCTTGTTGAGAGAGAGAGAATATCATTTGCAATTTGGCACACATGTAGGAAAATATATTAGACACATTCTCAAATAAAATGCCACTTATTTGTAAATGAAAACATGACTCCATGGTGATTCTCCAAGTTTGGTGTGTGTGTGTGAGTGAAGATCATTTGTGCACATTTAGGAAAGCACATTAGACACATTCTTAGTTAAAGTGCCACGTATTGCACACAAAAACACTCCAAAAACATGACTCCATGAAGATTCTCCAAGTGTTGTGTATGTGCACATATGTATAGATCATTTGCAATTTGCCACAAATTTAGGAAGATATATTACACATATTCTTACTTAAATTTCCACTTGTTGCACATAGAAACACAACTCCATGAAGATTGTTCAAGTGTTTTGTGTGTGTGTGTGTGTGTCCAAGTGTTTTGTGTGTATGTGTGTGTGTGTGTGATCTTTGCTTCATATACACCTCTTCTTGTAATTCACCATGCAAGAATGCATTTTTAACATCCATTTGCTACAAACTCCATCCTTTGGCTACTGCCAAAGCAATTACACATTTAACAACTCCCATCCTAGCAACTAGATTAGATGTCTCTTCGTAATCTATGCCATATGTTTGAGCATAGCCTTTTGTAACCAGCCTAGCCTTATATTTGCTCTGCCAAAACCATTTCCATTATACTTGATTTTGTAAACTCACTTACAACCAATAGCTTTCTTGCCCTTAGGCAATGGTACTACATCCCAAGTCTTATTGGCTTCTAATGTAACCATCTCCTCATCCATTGTTGCATCCCAATCAGCATGACCAACATCATCATCAAAACAAGTGGGCTCAACATCCTCGACCACCTTTACCATATAAGCATAATGGTGAGTCGCATAACATTCAAAACCAACTCTTTTAATAAGATATCTGACCCTATTAGACCTTTGTATCACTGGATCACTCAATTGAGCCTTCACATTATCATATGCTCTCTACGCACTTAGTGTCCTGAGGAGACTGAAGGAATACCAAGCTCATCGTCTTGAACCACTGGAATCTCCATCAAACCCCAAATAATTGGTAGATGTGTCATTACCATTTGACTCTTTCTTCTTCCCTTTGTCTTTTACAACAGTAGCAAATGAACCTAAAGATATAGGACTACTTCTTAGTCTCCCAAACCAAGGCCTAACTATAGATATAGTACCAGATGATGTTTATGGTCCATTAAGGCTCCATGATTTTTACTTTTTTTTCTGCACATAACTATCATCATCATCATTATCCAATGCATCACCACTAGATGTATACCAACTACTCATCTAAAAAATAATATCCTTGCTCACTCTGAACTCACATGTGATAGGGTTATAGCAATGATACCATTTTTGCTCTAAGGACTATCCAATAAAAATGCATTTTTCAGCCTTTGGATCAAGCTTCTTTTGCACCTCATCTGGCCCATAAACATAGGCAATACAACCAAACACTTTCAAGTGTGATACATTTGGCTTCTTACTTGTAAAGCATTCTTCAAGGGTCATTCCATAAACTGCAGTTGTGGGAGTTATGTTTATAACATAGACAGTAGTGTGAACAACTTCAGACCAAAAGTATTTTGAAATATTCTTTTCAACCATCAATGCCAGTGCAACTTCCACAATATACTTATTTTTTCTTTCTACAACCCCATTTTTCTCTAGAGTATACCTACAAGTAAACGGCCTCTTTATCCCATGAGACCTCTAGAAGTCACTAACCTCATTAGCGAGGTACTCTCCCCCTCCATCTGACCTTAAGCACTTAACTTTCAAGCGTGTTTCTATTTCAATAGTAGCTTTGAAAGTTTTGAAGTGCTCAAATTCTTCACAAAATATATCCACAGCTTTCTTGAATAATCATCAATAAATGTGATAAAATAGTTGTTGCTACCAAGAGATATGTTTTGTATAAAACATTTGAATGCACACATCAAGTATATTCTTGCTCACATATCTATCATGTAAAAAAGATTTTCTTGCCTACTTACCAAACTGACATGCCTCACACACTTTACGAAATTTTGTAACTCTAAAAGCAAGCAACCCTGTAACTAACCCTTTGGGCTACATTAGCTTCAATCTTTGCACATTTACATGTCCAATATGTTTGTGCTATATTTCAATGTCTGTAACCAGTCCTTTGCCTTTAGCATACAATAGCAACATGCATAGCAAAACTTCTAGCATCTAAGGTTAACATGCATCCAACTCTGCTTCCTTTTGTAACCAACCTATACTTATCATTAAAGTATTCCACAAAATAACCTTTTGTATTAAATTGAACTTGCAACCCCTACTCTACAATTTGACCAAGAGACACAAAATTCTTTGTGATGGATGGCACATGTAATACATTTGACAAACTCTTTATCTGTCCATCATGCAAGGACAATGAAACTTTTCTAATATGTGAAATTGGGTAACATGAATCAGTTGTCTACACATAACCAAGACTTTATAAATCTTGTATCTCTCCAAACCATTCGGCATGGTTCGTCATATGATTAAATGCACCTAAATTAACATACCATATATCATCATGTGTCCCATTTCCTATAATAGTATTCATCATATGTTGCATGATAAATAGATACTCAATTTTGTCTTCATTTTGTCATGAAGATTATGCATAGTTTCCTTATTGCAATTTACCACTACGAATATCATCCTTCTTAGCATAACAATGGGTTGCAATATGACTTTTTTGGCCACAATAATAACAAACAATATCAGAATTTCTAGAATATCTATTCTTCCATCCACCTCTTCCTTTAGAGCTCCCCCTATCTCTAAAGTTTACACAACCCTTTGAAACTTGTATTTCACGAAACTATTGATTTAACCTACTTTGCTAGTTATTATCAATGTGTCCCATATCATGGCCTCTTGAAGTAAATCTACCATGTCTCTTTTTTGAACTTGAGTAAAATGCTTGGACTTGTTCACCACTTTGTTCAAATGATCCACCCTTCATGTTGATTTCTTCAATGTGTAACAAGTGGGATACATAGGAGCTATGGGTTGGATACCCACTCACACTGACTAGGGTATATAAGGTGCAACAGTCCCAATTTAAGGCAACCAATTATTATCAAAAACATATTCTTCACCTTCATCCCCAGCTTCCATGTCTTCATCCTCCCTTCTCCCCTCTTTTCTATCTTTCTCTCTCCTCTTCTAGTCTTTCTTTCTCTTCTTCCTTCTCTTTTTCTCTCTTTAGCTCATTCTCCTCTCAACTTCATGCATTACAACTGGTATCAAATCATTAAGTTTTGGTCATTTTCTTCTTTATTCTTTCTCCTTTTTCAAATCTCAAACCCTAGCTACTTTGATTACAAACACATATACACTAGAAAGGACCACAGCTACGACCACAGTTAGTCTCAGCTTTTTGGAGCAAGTACAAGCTATGGCTAGAGACTCAAACATATCAGGAGGTAAAATGGCTAACTTAGTAGGTCATCACTCCTTTTCACACAAATTTTAGGGTTTCTAGGCTAAGTTTAGAGACTCAGGAGTTAAAAGAGGGCAAAAATCTCAGTTACTTTTTGTCTCACCCCTCCTCTCTCTTCTCCTACAAGCTGTCATGGCTCCCAACCCCAAAAATCTCCAAGAACTTGCTCCAGTCTACCCCAAACCACCATCCAGCAACATTGAAACCCTTTCCTTTGCACTTTTAGCTTGAGATCAAGCTTAGAGTGCCAAGGAAAGGGTTCCAATGCTTTCCTTGGCACTCTAAACTTTGCAGTGGAGTGGGGGGTTATTGCTGCTGCGCTTGAGGCCTGTAGGGCAGCCCCCACAATTTTCGATGCATGTTGCAATGGCTACCCCTTGCCTACCCTAGCCCTCCTATTGCCTTCCTGCTGCTTGTTGGCACTCTTGGCTGTTGAGATATCGAGCTCCACTCGTGATACGCCAGGGTGACCGTTGTGTATTTATGTCACCGACTTGTCAGTTGTAGACGCGGTTGGTACACCGCCCATGAATAATAGCTACATGATAGCTATCCTTATCTACTCTAGTTCGTGGCTCAGTTAGTATGCCACCTTAGTTAGTTGAGTTTGGTTTGAGACCCATATATAGGGTTCTTCTATTTCTTTGTACTTGAGTTCTTTTGGCTTACACAACTAAGAAGAGGAAAACTGTTTTCAGCCTCCACCCTTGTGTGTCTTCCCCCATTGTGCAAGCAAGAAAGCTTCAAGCGAGACTCCTTCCTTTTCTCCCACAATCTTGACATGGTATCAGAGCCTTGTTCGTGGTAAGGAGCTCAAGAAAGCAAGCCAAGCTCGCAGTGTTCTGGTAAGAGGAGCAGTGTTGCTTTCATTTTCTGTTTTGGGAGCAGATCTCTGCAGGTAGCACAGCCGGAAAGTGCAGGAGTGTATTGTCTCAGGTTGAGACGCCCTTCGCGGTGAAGCAAGAGGGCAGTATATGCTGCGGGAGAGGCCTATAGTCCTTGGCGACCTTGTTTTTTTGATTTGAGGCCATTTCGGGGCCTGTTTTGGAGGCGGAAGTTCTCTGCACGCACTCAGAAAAAGGCCTAGTTTTATGCTGTGCAGCCACTATTCTACAGGTCGGTGAAAAGTTACTGTAGAAATTGCATCGTATGCTTGTGCGCAGAGACATTGGGAGTTACAGAATCATCCCTGTTGCCTGTTGATGCAAAATCGTCACTAGGAAGTGACTGTGTGGTCAAATACCACTTTCGCCAGTTTTGCAGATTTTCCCTTGTGAGGGTGAAGCTGTGTTTTTTGCAGTGACAGAATTTTTTGCAGTGTTCTGTAATGGCATCTGATTCTCTTTCACAGATTGTCACTGAAAAGCTTGACAAGAACAACTTCCAAGCATGGAAGTTTAGAATGACGAATTTCCTTATGGGAAAAGGATATTGGGAATTTGTTGTAGGAAATAAAGAAGAACCAGTTCTTCTTGATGTTCCCAATCAACAGCAAATGCAGGCATTTAAAACATGGCATGAGAGAGCCAGTAAAGTTATATACTGGCTGTCTATCAACATTTCAGACTCTATGATTATGCATATTCAGGATGCAAGTACGCCAAAGGAGGCATGGGATACTTTGTCAAAAATGTATAGCACAAATACGCAAGCCAGGAAAATGCAGCTCAAGCAAGAGTTGCATAATGTGCAAAGAGAAAATATGAGCATCAATGACTACCACATGAAAGTGAAGAAGATTGCAGATGCACTTGCTTCCATCGGGTCGCCAGTGGAAGATGATGATTTAGTTTCTGTGACCTTGAATGGTCTAGGAAAGGATTATGCACAGTTTCGGACATCCATTTCAGTTCGTGAAAGATTTCCTGATTTTGAGGAGCTGATTGCTCTTCTAATTTCTGAGGAGCAAAGAAATGGTGGTGCATCTTCTTCAGGAGGAACTTCAAAAGAAGTTGTCTTCTACTCAAATGCTGGAAGAGGTAGAGGCAGAGGTAGAGGAGGCCGATTTGGAGGCCGTGGCAGAAATCAGAATATGCAGCAAACTCAAGAAAACCAGTCCTATGGAGGAGGACGTGTTAACTCTAGAGACAGGGGGAGCCAAAGAGGTCGTGGTGGATGGCAAAGAGGTCAAAATGCAAACTGTAATGTTGAATGCTACTACTGTGGTAAAATGGGTCATATGGCTAAAGACTGCTATAAAAAGCAGAATGACATCATGAATGGAAAACTGTAACAAGGGAATTATGCATCTTCTAGCAGACAGGGTGATGACAGAAATGAGCATTTGTTCATGGTGCAACACATGAACAATTCTGTGACAAGTGCAGAAGAAAGCAATGATGTATGGTATGTTGACTCAGGTGCATCAAACCACATGACAGGTCATGTAGAATGGATGGAGGATGCAAGGAAAATGGAAAAACCAGGATTTGTGGAGACTGGTGATGATACTGCACATCCTATTGTGCAGATTGGAAAAATTCCCTTGTCTATGCAGGATGGGAAAAAGAAATACCTGTCCGATGTATTTCATGTCCCGAATATCACTAAGAATCTGGTTTCTGTCGGTCAAATGGTTGAGCAGGGCTTGCAGGTCAGATTTAATCCTCATGGATGCTTTGTTGAGGATATGAAAAATAAAGGTCGCTTGATAGCAAAAGGAAAGAAGAAGGGCAGAATGTTTACGTTGGATGCAGACATGTCTGAATTGAGTGCAGCAATGTTTGCACATGGGACCGGTGTAGTTGCAGATATTGATATATGGCATAAACGCATTGGTCATGTTAATGTACAGCGACTTAAATCAATGCAGGCCCAAAATATTGTTGCAGGATTGCCAAAATTCAAGGTTGCAGAAATGCATAAGGTATGTGAAGCCTGTCAGTTTGGAAAACAGGCAAGGAAACCATTTCCTAGACATGTTCAAGAGAGTGAGAAGCCATTGGAATTAATCCACTCTGATGTGTGGACTACTAAAGCTACATCTCTTGGAGGCTGTTATTATTTTGTCACTTTTATTGATGACTATAGCAAAAAAGTTTGGGTGTATTTTATGAAAAAGAAAAGTGAAGTTTTTGGGCATTTCAAAACCCTTAAAGCTATGGCTGAAAAAGAAACAGGTCTGCAAATAAAATGCCTAAGGTCAGATGGAGGGGGAGAGTACCTCTCAAATGAGTTTGCAAAGTTCTTGCAGGAGCATGGCATAAAGCAGCAATATTCATGTAGTTATACCCCACAACAAAATGGAATTGCAGAAAGGAAAAACAGGCATATTGGAGAGGTATCTCGTGCCATGCTCAATGAAAAAAACTTGCAAGATTTTTATTGGGCTGAAGCAGTTGCTACAGCAGTCTACATAATGAACAGGACTCCCACTGCAGCAATACATGGAATGACTCCAGAGGAGAGGTATACTGGTAGGAAACCAGATATTTCTCATTTGAAAATTTTTGGTTGCATTGCCTATGTACATGTGCCAGATGAGTTGAGATCCAAGTTGGATCCAAAAGCTGAGAAGTGCATCTTTATTGGTTACTCTCTGCAGCAAAAAGGGTATAGATGCTATAACCCTTCTACTCGTAAGTTTACAGTGAGCAAAGATGTTGTTTTTGATGAGATGAGTAGCTGGTATAAACCAGTAAATGTGATTGATGATGTAGATGCACAAAATGGTAATGCTGCACAAAATTCACAGCAGCAGTCACAAAATATTAGTGGACCTGGAGCGTCCTCTAGTAGTGGTTCACATTCATCACCATGGACAGGCACATTGAGATCAGGAGAATCTTCTCAAAGTAATGCAGATAGTGGTATGCAGGTATCACGAAAAGGAAAAGAGAAGGTTGATCAGTCCATGTTTGATGTGAATGCAGGTCACTCTTATGTGGATGGTGAATCCAGTGGCTCAGAACAGAGCATTGATGATGAGTTGGGTATTCCTTCTATTGTTACACCTGGAGTAAGGAAGACCAGGGATGTTTTGAGAGCACCTAGGAGTGAACCTACTTTGCGCAAGTCTACGAGAGCTAGGTATACTGTGGATAGGCTGAAATATGATGGATTTACAGCCATTCACTATGCATATATGGTCAAAGTGATACAGGAACCAGAACCCACATCTTTTGAGCAAGCCATGGGAAAAGAAAAATGGGAGAAAGCCATGGATGAAGAAATGGATGCCTTGGAAGCAAATGCTACATGGGAGTTAGTACCTTTGCCTAAAGGTAAGAATGCAATTGGCTGTAAGTGGGTTTATAAGGTGAAGCACAATGCAGATGGTTCTGTGAACAGATACAAGGCAAGATTAGTAGTCAAGGGGTATGCACAAACATATGGCATTGACTATGAAGAAACATTCAGTCCAGTTGCAAGGATGGCAACTGTAAGAGCAGTCATTGCTATGGCTGCATCAAAGGGATGGTCTTTACATCAGATGGATGTAAAGAATGCCTTCTTGCATGGTGATTTGCAAGAAGAGGTCTATATGGAGCAGCCACCAGGTTATGTGCATGCTGTTCATCCTGAGTTTGTTTGCAGGTTGAAGAAAGCCTTGTGTGGCTTGAAGCAAGCACCTAAAGCATGGTCTGACAAGATAGGACAGTATCTTGTCACTATTGGCTTTCAGATTTCCAAGGCAGATTTCTCACTTTATGTGAGAAAAACAGAGAAAGGTATTATGCTACTTGTCATTTATGTTGATGATTTGATTATGACAGGTGACAGTGATGAAGATATCCTTCATGTGAAAATGCTATTGAAGCAGAAGTTTGAGATGAAGGATTTGGGAGAGCTGCGTTATTTCTTGGGCATTGAGGTGATTAGATCACCAAGTGGGATACAGCTCTTGCAGAGGCAGTATGGATTGGACATGCTGTCCAAATATGGGATGACAGGCTGTAAGCCTATTTCAGTTCCTTTGGAGCAAAATGTGAAGCTGAGCACAGATGCAGGTGAGCTTCTAGAAGACCCTACTATGTACAAATGCATAGTAGGAAGTTTGATTTATATGACTATTACCAGGCCAGATTTGAGCTATGCTGTTGGATTGGTAAGTCAGTTTATGCAGGCTCCAAGGAAACCACATTTGGATGCGGCTAGACGCATACTCAGGTATGTGAAGTCCACATTGCAGTATGTGAAGTCCACATTGCAGTATGGACTATTTTATGAGACTGGGGTTCAGATAGAGTTGCATGGATACACTGATGCTGATTGGGCTGGTAGTATTTCTGATAGACGATCTACCAGTGGATATGTGTTCTCTTTTGGGAGTGCTGCAGTCACTTGGAGCAGCAAGAAACAGCCTACAGTTGCCTTGTCGAGCACAGAGGCTGAGTACAGGGGTGCAGCAATGGCTGCATGTGAGGTAGCTTGGTTGCATAAGCTACTTTATGATATGCATCAGTCTACAGATGGACCAGTTGTCATTTATTGTGACAACATGAGTAGTATACACTTGGCAAATAACCCAGTCTATCATGCTAGAACAAAGCACATTGAGGTGCATTATCACTATGTGCGAGAGAGGGTTTTACTAGGTCTTATTGATCTAGTTTATGTCAGCACAGAGGATCAGGTAGCTGACATATTCACGAAGGCATTGGGCGCAGAGAAGCTGCGCAAGTTCAGAGACCTGCTTGGTGTGCAGGAATTGGGATTGAGCTCGAGGGGGAGTGTTGAGATATCGAGCTCCACTCGTGATACGCCAGGGTGACCGTTGTGTATTTATGTCACCGACTTGTCAGTTGCAGACGCGGTTGGTACACCGCCCATGAATAATAGCTACATGATAGCTATCCTTATCTACTCTAGTTCGTGGCTCAGTTAGTATGCCACCTTAGTTAGTTGAGTTTGGTTTGAGACCCATATATAGGGTTCTTCTATTTCTTTGTACTTGAGTTCTTTTGGCTTACACAACTAAGAAGAGGAAAACTGTTTTCAGCCTCCACCCTTGTGTGTCTTCCCCCATTGTGCAAGCAAGAAAGCTTCAAGCGAGACTCCTTCCTTCTCTCCCACAATCTTGACATTGGCCACCCTAGGGCACTCTCTCCTTTTCCCTCTTGGCATTCTAGACCCTGGAATAAATGTTGGATAGCAATTGGACAAATTGGGCAGCTATGGATTCTGCACCTAGAGCTATCTCAGCTACTAAAGCTCATCCCAACCCCTCCCACGTTTGAAATCTTAGTCCCTTAGGATCTCCGTCAGCTACTCTTGATCTCGTTTATACTCGGATTGAAGACATGGAGCTCAACAAGCAGGGATTTCTTGGGGATAGCCAATGAAAGCTCTCTTTGAAGCTTTCCATCACTGAAGGTTAACCTTGGGTACAAGCTCAAGAACCCCATCATCAGTGGAAGCATTCGAATGCTTGAAGGCTTCATCCATTGGAGTGCTCCAACCAATCAAGCTTGGTTGTTGGAGAAATTAACATCCTATCCATGCACATCCTATCCAACCAATCTCACACCGATCAAAGTTTTCCACCAAAAGTTACACCCCATTTACTAACATTGAGTCCTGTAAACTATATTTAGATAGCTGACTAGAAAGGAAAAAGTAAGGCCCACGAAGAACTCCTCCAAAGGGAGATTAGAGACTCCCGAGCCTCCATGAATGATGAACCTATCTCGGCATAAGACTGCCATGGTGATATGTATGAGGAAGTGATATGGATTCCTATAGCCTGCTCAACCACACTTTATGTTAGCACGAACTTGTAACATGGAGAGGCATAATGACATGGTCACCAACCACCACCAAATGATGTCCAAATTTGATGAAGTAATTGAGCAAATGGCCCTCTCAAACTATAGGACTTAGCAAACCTTGGAGCAACTTACCACTCTTATAGCTTAGTTAGTTCCAACTTGATCCCAAGAGAAGGAAAATGAATCCAAGCACAAGTCTCGACACCCCCCCACCATTGGAGCCACTCCATGGTCCACAGGGCATTGTTGGCTTCAAGGATATTCCCCCTTCTACCTATGAAGTTGGTGAACCCTCTCATGTCCATGACAAGCCTCTGTTGAGCTCCGCTATCAACCATGTGGCCAACCCTCCAGTGAGGCCCTCTCCCACCATTGGTAGAGGCTCCCCTACTTTCCCTCAAAGAGCCCTCAGAGCCCCAATGAAACTTACATGCATCAGTCCCATCATGGACAGTATGGTATTAATGGCCAGCATGTCAATCATGGTCAACATGGCAAACATGGGCAACATGGCTATAATGAGAAGCATGGGATAAATGCACAACATGGTATGTATGGGCAGCAAGGTATGTATGGCCATCATGGTATGTATGGGCATCAAGGTATGTATGGCCAACGGCTCATTTCCCTAGATGTTGTGAAGGAACAGAAGGAAAAAAATCTATGTTTTAAATATGGGGATAAGTACACTATTGAGCATGCCTCCAAGTGTCCTTACGAGATAGCCAAGTTCATAGCATGTATGTTATGGAAGATTGGCACAATGATGAGGATGGCTTACTTATTGACAATGATGAGCATGTTGAGGATGTGGATCACGAGCACTTCTAGGACTTGGAGAATGGGTTCTCCTTTGAGTCGGACAATTGTCCATCCCATGGACTTGATTTGACATCCCACTTGGCTACCATCTCCCTTAGCTCCATCTCCCTGGATGCTTGGATGGGTTCTCAGAAACCCAACACCCTGTGCATTGAAGGCAATATTCATAGGAAGTATATCCTTATCCTTGTGGACTATGGTAGTACTCATAGTTTTGTAAATAAATTAGCCAATGACTGGTTGATATGCACCCCTACAGAATTACATGACCCCCTGAAAGTTCAAGTAACAAATGGAGAGGAAGAAATCAACACACATGTATGTCCTACAATCCCCCTATGATTGGCTGAAAATTATGTGGCATTAGTTGATCTAATTGCCTTAGATATGGACCCCATCATTAGGGCCAAAAATGTTTCAAAAAATGCACTTTTGTTAATCATGAGATTAAGGAAAGGGCCAAAGAGATTTTTGCCACATGTGCAAGAATATGGTATTCTTGCCTCCTTGTTTTTAGAGATAGTAGAGTCCACTTTGTGATTTTCTCCTCTCTTTTAGCCAAAATCTCCAAAGTCTGACATGTTTTGGTAGTCGCGAAGTCCTTATTTACTTATAAAATCTCATAAAGGGTATGATAAAGATGTTGTGAAGTTAATAATGATTTTTTTGTAAGTCTGGAGCTTTTGGCACCCCAAATATATTTCCATTAGTATTCTTAATATTCATTTTTAGTTCATTCACCTTTCTCGGTGAGCTTCTTTCTTTGCTCATTTTCCTTTCTCAGTGAGCGCTTTTCTCTATGAATTCAATCTAAGTATGGCATCCAAAAGGCGCCCTTCTTGTTTAATAAACTCATGCACTGTCTATAGACAAGGAGTAGGTGGAAATTGGGAGCCCAAAACCTTTTGCATAAACGATTGGGTTACTGTGTTTCCCTCTTGCAAAGGCTCTCACAAGGTGAAAAGAAGAAAAAGAGAGGATATAAAACATCACTAAAAGGGGCATATCATTGCTTTCAAAATTATGCATGAAGGGTGGTTGGTCAAAGTGCAATATGTTTACATGGCCAAGGATATGCACTTGTCTCCTAACAAACGTGTTTGCCAAGTCGACACATTGTAAGTCTTAAGTTGATAACGTATGTGATATTTTTTTCATTTAAGTAAGTATTAATATCGAATTCTTAGTTGTAGATATATTTCCGTCAACAAGTGCTGAATGGCAACTTGTGCAGAGTTTGAGCAGAACTTTCAATGAGATTTATAAGGAATTTGCAAACATTATCTATGCTGATGAGACAGTTGGTTCTTTTAATGAGAGTAGAATTTTTATATATTATGCACAACATGTGGTTTCGTTTAGAGAGGGTACATATGGACATATCGAGGATTTGCCATTGCCAAGTCTCTCATCTCTAATTTGGGAGGTTCCTGATAAGGCAACGATGCATAATTTTAAATTCAAAATATGTCAAGATATTCAAAAGTCCATGATAGTTGGAAGGATCTCAAGAAGAATACGCTTGTCATGGTTTATCCCCTTACATATCTTTGTGGGTTGCTTCAAAATAGTAGACTTACAAAGAACAAAAGTATCTTTGCTAAGTAGAAATTTTGCACAAGTAGAATAAGATAACATTATAGGAAGGTTTTGGAAATCTAGAGAGTTTGACCATAAGGGTGACACCATGAGGTGTATTGTATGCCCCCAATCCTTGTCTCTATGTTATAATATAGCACGACAAACTCTTGCTTTGGGCTTTGATTATAGGAGATATAAACTTAAACTAGGTATCTGGTGTTGAGATATCGAGCTCCACTCGTGATACGCCAGGGTGACCGTTGTGTATTTATGTCACTGACTTGTCAGTTGCAGATGCGGTTGGTACACCGTCCATGAATAATAGCTACATGATAGCTATCCTTATCTACTCTAGTTCGTGGCTCAGTTAGTATGTCACCTTAGTTAGTTGAGTTTGGTTTGAGACCCATATATAGGGTTCTTCTATTTCTTTGTATGAGAGTTCTTTTGGCTTCCACAACTAAGAAGAGAAAAACAGTTTTCAGCCTCCACCCTTGCGTGTCTTCCCCCATTGTGCAAGCAAGAAAGCTACAAGTGAGATTGCTTCCTTCTCTCCCACATTCTTGACATGGTATTAGAGCCTTGTTCGTGGTAAGGAGCTCAAGAAAGCAAGCCAAGCTCGCGGTGTTCTGGTAAGAGGAGCAGTGTTGCTTTCATTTTCTGTTTTGGGAGCAGATCTCTGCAGGTAGCACAGCCGGAAAGTGCAGGAGTGTATTGTCTCAGGTTGAGACGCCCTTCGCGGTGAAGCAAGAGGGCAGTATATGCTGCGGGAGAGGCCTTTAGCCCTTGGCGACCTTGTTTTTTTGATTTGAGGCCATTTCGGGGCCTGTTTTGGAGGCGAAAGTTCTCTGCACGCACTCAGAAAAAGGCCCAGTTTTATGCTGTGCAGCCACTATTCTACAGGTCGGTGAAAAGTTACTGTAGAAATTGCATCATATGCTTGTGCGCAGAGACATTGGGAGTTACAGAATCATCCTTGGTTCCTGTATATGCAAAATCGTCACTAGGAAGTGACTGTGTGGTTAAATACCACTTTCGTCAGTTTTGCAGATTTGCCCTTGTGAGGCTGAAGCTGTGTTCTCTGCAGTGACAGAATTTTTTGCAGAATTCTGTAATGGCGTCTGATTCTCTTTCACAGATTGTCACTGAAAAGCTTGACAAGAACAACTTCCAAGCATGGAAGTTTGAAATGACGAATTTCCTTATGGGAAAAGGATATTGGGAATTTGTTGCAGGAAATAAAGAAGAACCAGTTCTTCCTGATGTTCCCAATCAACAGCAAATGCAGGCATTCAAAGCATGGCATGAGAGAGCCAGGAAAGTTATGTACTGGCTGTCTATCAGTATTTCAGACTCTATGATTGTGCATATTCAGGATGCAAGTACGCCAAAGGAGGCATGGGATACTTTGTTAAAAATGTACAGCACAAATACTCAAGCCAGGAAAATGCAGCTCAAGCAAGAGTTGAATAATGTGCAAAGAGAAAATATGAGCATCAACGACTACCACATGAAGGTGAAGAAGATTGCACATGCACTTGCTTCCATTGGGTCACCAGTGGAAGATGATGATTTAGTTTCTGTGACCTTGAATGGTCTAGGAAAGGATTATGCACAGTTTCGGACATCCATTTCAGTTCCTGAAAGATTTCCTGATTTTGAGGAGTTGATTGCTCTTCTAATTTCTGAGGAGCAGAGAAATGGTAGTGCATCTTCTTCAGGAGGAACTTCAAAAGAAGCTGTCTTCTACTCAAATGCTGGAAGAGGTAGAGGCAGAGGTAGAGGAGGCCGATTTGGAGGCCGTGGCAGAAATCAGAATATGCAGCAAACTCAAGAAAACCAGTCCTATGGAGGAGGACGTGGTAACTCTAGAGGCAGGGGGAGCCAAAGAGGTCATGCTGGATGGCAAAGAGGCAAAATGCAAACAGTAATGTTGAATGCTATTACTGTGGTAAAATGGGTCATATGGCTAAAGACTGCTATAAAAAGCAGAATGACATCATGAATGGAAAACTGCAACAAGGGAACTATGCATCTTCTAGCAGACAGGGTGATGACAGAAATGAGCATTTGTTTATGGTGCAACACATGAATAATTATGTGACAAGTGCAGAAGAAAGCAATGATGTATGGTATGTTGACTCAGGTGCATCAAACCACATGACAGGTCATGCAGAATGGATGGAGGATGCAAGGAAAATGGAAAAACCAGGATTTGTGGAGACTGGTGATGACACTGCACATCCTATTGTGCAGATTGGAAAAATTCCTTTGTCTATGCAGGATGGGAAAAAGAAATACCTGTCCGATGTATTTCATGTCCCGAATATCACCAAGAATCTAGTTTCTGTTGGTCAAATGGTTGAATAGGGCTTGCAGGTCAGATTTAATCCTCATGGATGCTTTGTTGAGGATATGAAAAATAAAGGTCGCTTGATAGCAAAAGGAAAGAAGAAGGGCAGAATGTTTACGTTGGATGCAGACATGTCTGAATTGAGTGCAGCAATGTTTGCACATGGGACCGGTGTAGTTGCAGATATTGATATATGGCATAAACGCATTGGTCATGTTAATGTACAGCGACTTAAATCAATGCAGGCCCAAAATATTGTTGCAGGATTGCCAAAATTCAAGGTTGCAAAAATGCATAAGGTATGTGAAGCCTGTCAGTTTGGAAAACAGGCAAGGAAACCATTTCCTAGACATGTTCAAGAGAGTGAGAAGCCATTGGAATTAATCCACTCTGATGTGTGGACTACTAAAGCTACATCTCTTGGAGGCTGTTATTATTTTGTCACTTTTATTGATGACTATAGCAGAAAAGTTTGGGTGTATTTTATGAAAAAGAAAAGTGAAGTTTTTGGGCATTTCAAAACCCTTAAAGCTATGGCTGAAAAAGAAACAGGTCTGCAAATAAAATGCCTAAGGTCAGATGGAGGGGGAGAGTACCTCTCAAATGAGTTTGCAAAGTTCTTGCAGGAGCATGGCATAAAGCAGCAATATTCATGCAGTTATACCCCACAACAAAATGGAATTGCAGAAAGGAAAAACAGGCATATTGGAGAGGTATCTCGTGCCATGCTCAATGAAAAAGACTTGCAAGATTTTTATTGGGCTGAAGCAGTTGCTACAGCAGTCTACATAATGAACAGGACTCCCACTGCAGCAATACATGGAATGACTCCAGAGGAGAGGTATACTGGTAGGAAACCAGATATTTCTCATTTGAAAATTTTTGGTTGCATTGCCTATGTACATGTGCCAGATGAGTTGAGATCCAAGTTGGATCCAAAAGCTGAGAAGTGCATCTTTATTGGTTACTCTCTGCAGCAAAAAGGGTATAGATGCTATAACCCTTCTACTCGTAAGTTTACAGTGAGCAAAGATGTTGTTTTTGATGAGATGAGTAGCTGGTATAAACCAGTAAATGTGATTGATGATGTAGATGCACAAAATGGTAATGCTGCACAAAATTCACAGCAGCAGTCACAAAATATTAGTGGACCTGGAGCGTCCTCTAGTAGTGGTTCACATTCATCACCATGGACAGGCACATTGAGATCAGGAGAATCTTCTCAAAGTAATGCAGATAGTGGTATGCAGGTATCACGAAAAGGAAAAGAGAAGGTTGATCAGTCCATGTTTGATGTGAATGCAGGTCACTCTTATGTGGATGGTGAATCCAGTGGCTCAGAACAGAGCATTGATGATGAGTTGGGTATTCCTTCTATTGTTACACCTGGAGTAAGGAAGACCAGAGATGTTTTGAGAGCACCTGGGAGTGAACCTACTTTGCGCAGGTCTACGAGACCTAGGTATCCTGTGGATAGGCTGAAATATGATGGATTTACAGCCATTCACTATGCATATATGGTCAAAGTGATACAGGAACCAAAACCCACTTCTTTTGAGGAAGCCATGGGAAAAGAAAAATGGGAGAAAGCTATGGATGAAGAAATGGAAGCCTTGGAAGCTAATGCTACATGGGAATTTGTACCTTTGCCTAAAGGTAAAAATGCAATTGGCTGTAAGTGGGTTTATAAGGAAGCACAATGCAGATGGTTCTGTGAACAGATACAAGGCAAGATTAGTAGTCAAGGGGTATGCACAAACATATGGTATTGACTATGAAGAAACATTCAGTCCGGTTGCAAGGATGGCAACCGTAAGAGCAGTCATTGCTATGGCTGCATCAAAGGGATGGTCTTTACATCAGATGGATGTAAAGAATGCCTTCTTGCATGGTGATTTGCAAGAAGAGGTCTATATGGAGCAGCCACCAGGTTATGTGCATGCTGTTCATCATGAGTTTGTTTGCAGGTTGAAGAAAGCCTTGTATGGCTTGAAGCAAGCACCTACAGCATGGTCTGACAAGATAGGACAGTATCTTGTCACTATTGGCTTTCAGATTTCCAAGGCAGATTTCTCACTTTATGTGAGAAAAACAGAGAAAGGTATTATGCTACTTGTCATTTATGTTGATGATTTGATTATGACAGGTGACAGTGATGAAGATATCCTTCATGTGAAAATGCTATTGAAGTAGAAGTTTGAGATGAAGGATTTGGGAGAGCTGTATTATTTCTTGGGCATTGAGGTGATTAGATCACCAAGTGGGATACAGCTTTTGCAGAGGCAGTATGGATTGGACATGCTGTCCAAATATGGGATGACAGGCTGTAAGCCTATTTCAGTTCCTTTGGAGCAGAATGTGAAGCTGAGCAGAAATGCAGGTGAGCTTCTGGAAGACCCTACTATGTACAGACGCATAGTAGGAAGTTTGATTTATATGACTATTACCAGGCCAGATTTGAGCTATGCTGTTGGATTGGTAAGTCAGTTTATGCAGGCTCCAAGGAAACCGCATTTGGATGCGGCTAGACGCATACTCAGGTATGTGAAGTCCACATTGCAGTATGGACTATTTTATGAGACTGGGGTTCAGATACAGTTGCATGGATACACTGATGCTGATTGGGCTGGTAGCATTTCTGATAGACGATCTACGAGTGGATATGTGTTCTCTTTTGGGAGTGCTGCAGTCACTTGGAGCAACAAGAAACAGCCTACAGTTGCCTTGTCGAGCACAGAGGCTGAGTACAGGGGTGCAGCAATGGCTACATGTGAGGTAGCTTGGTTGCATAAGCTACTTTATGATATGCATCAGTCTACAGATGGGCCAGTTATCATTTATTGTGACAACATGAGTAGTATACACTTGGCAAATAACCCAGCCTATCATGCTAGAACAAAGCACATTGAGGTGCATTATCACTATGTGCGGGAGAGGGTTTTACTAGGTCTTATTGATCTAGTTTATGTCAGCATAGAGGATCAGGTAGCTGACATATTTACGAAGGCATTGGGCGCAGAGAAGCTGCGCAAGTTCAGAGACCTGCTTGGTGTGCAGGAATTGGGATTGAGCTCAAGGGGGAGTGTTGAGATATCGAGCTCCACTCGTGATACGCCAAGGTGACCGTTGTGTATTTATGTCACCGACTTGTCAGTTGCAGATGCGGTTGGTACAGCGTCCATGAATAATAGCTACATGATAGCTATCCTTATCTACTCTAGTTCGTGGCTCAGTTAGTATGCCACCTTAGTTAGTTGAGTTTGGTTTGAGACCCATATATAGGGTTCTTCTATTTATTTGTATGAGAGTTCTTTTGGCTTCCACAACTAAGACAGTTTTCAGCCTCCACCCTTGCGTGTCTTCCCCCATTGTGCAAGCAAGAAAGCTACAAGTGAGACTGCTTCCTTCTCTCCCACATTCTTGACATCTGGATTCCCTTGGATTCTAATATAGATTGCATCGACTATAGAGACTTGAACAAAATCACAATGAAGAACTTCTATCCCATCCCATGGATTGATGACTTGTTGGATGAGTTGAAAGGGGCATGCTTTTTCACTAAGATTGCTCGAGCTACCATCAAATCTATATGAGGGAGGGTGATGAGATCAAAATGGCTTTCACGATTGACCATGGGCTTTATCATTTTCTAATGATGCCTTTTGGGTTGACTAACACCCCTAACACATTTCAGACCTCATGAATAAAATTCTTCACCCCTTCATGTTCAAGTTTGTGCTCATTTTCTTTGATAACATCCTCATTTATAGCAAGTCATAAGAGGAGCACTTGGCATAGAAAATTAAGTGTACTTTCATGCAGACATTGATGGAGTACTTGGGACAGATTGTTAGCAAAAATGGCATACAAGGTGACCCCCAAAAGGTGCAATGTGTTAAGGACTGGCCCACTCCATCCACCACTACTTCATTACGTGGTTTCCTTGGTCTATCCTCATTTTATAGACATTTCATTAAGCATGATGCCACCATTGTAGAACCTTTGACTAATTGACTAAAAAAGGAATCTTTCTTTTGGGTTGCCATTATTGATCATAGATTCAAACAGTTGAAGGAAATTCTTACTTCATTCCCCATCCTGGTATGCCCTCATTTCTCCAAGATGTTTACCATTTAATGCGATGCTAGTGGTAGGGGTATTGGGGTGGTCTTGCTGCAAGAGCATTGTGTGATTGCTTTTGAGAGTCGCAAGCTTGATGACAAGGAGATGCAAATGAATGTGTATGACCAAGAGATGTTGGCCATCCTCCATGCTATTAAGAAATGGCATCACTATTTGTATGGTAGCTTCTTTCAAATAAAGAGTGACCATCATGTCCTCCAATACTTCCTAATTGAGTCTACTTTGACTCCTAATCAAAGGAGATGGGTGGTGACATTGCAAAATTATGATTTTGACATTTCTCACACTCAAGGCAAAGATAATATCATGGTTGATTCACTCTCTCGAATGTGGGCATACAAAGTATTGTCCATTTTAGAGTTGCATAGTGATAGGATTGAGGATCTTCAAGAAGCTTATTTGTTGGATGAGGACTTCAACCACATCTTCCAAAAATTATAGCATGGGGTAATGGGCTAAAAACTCCCAATATTAGCTCAAGCATGGCTTTATTTGGTCCCATAGCAAGATCGTCATTCCCCACACTTCTCCTTTCACACAAAAGATCATGGAAGAGATGCATTCTTGCCCCACTACGTTGGTCACTTGGGTGTTTTCAAAACATATGATAGGATTTCCAAGAGCTTTCATTGGAAAGCCTTATTTAGGGATGTCAAGTTCCATGCCAATAGAACAAGGATAGCACGCTTAGATTTGTTGGCCTCTTGCAGCCCCTTTCTATTCGTGAAGGGAAATGGACACATATCACCATGGACTTCATCATGGGCCTCCCCGTTACCAAGAAAGGATGGAATAGTATATGTGGTGGTTGATTATCTCACCAAAGTTGCCCACTTTATCCCCACTAAGATATAATACACTGCCTCTCAGGTGACCACTCAGTTTATGAAGTATATCTTCAAGTTGCATGGCTTGCCACAAGTCATAGAGCATGATCGGGATGCTAAGTTTATGAGAAACTTTTGGCAAACAGTCTTCACATCTATGGGCACTAAGCTTGCTCCATCCACTATATACCGGCCCCAAATAGATGGCTAGACTAAAAGAGCAAATAAATGGCTTGAGTTGTACTTATGATAATTTTGCCATGATGTACAACACAATTGGGATATGTGGCTCCACTTGGTTGAGTTTGCCTATAACAACTCCACACACTCTAGCATTGGGGTTTCCCCTTTTGAACCATTATATATGGGTATAAGGTTCACCTTCCTATAGTCTTATTCAATTTTAAGATCAACCCTCAGAGCAAAGTCGAGTTGAATAGCATGCAAGCTATGCTTAATTAATGCAAAGTAAATCTTCAAAAGGTAGAAACTCACATGAAACTCTATGTTGATGAGAAAATAAGGCACTTGGAATTCAAAGAAGGGGAGCTGGTCCTCTTGAAAGTTCCTAAGTCTCGTTACTCCACTCTCAAAAAGGGTAGCAATAACAAGTTGGCCCATCATTTCTATGGCCCCTATTGGATCCTTAAGAGAGTTGGTGATTTGTCCTACCGGTTAGAGCTTCCCCTACCACCAAGATCCAAAAAGCGTTTCATGTCAACCACTGCACCTAAGTGGACCTTAGTGGACTATGTGGAAGAACTCCCCCCCCCCCCCCAGACGAAGACGGCATCAATTTAGTATATCTCCAAGGCAATCAATTGGGCAATGAGACAAGTACTTAAGATCTTGATCTATCAAGGAGTACCTCATCAAATGGAAAGGTCTACCCTTGACATTATATATCAGCCTACTACGGGCTATCACCTGTAGACCTTCGCCCGTAGAGAGGCCATGTGTCAGTGACCCCACTCTTCTAGCCCTTGGGACTTGTCTTTCATCCCCTTGGGGCCTTGGCACAATGGGTCACGGGTCCTTCTCGAGTCCTCCTCCCAACGGGCGAGGAGCAAAATCCTTGGCACAAGGAGAAAAAGGCATGCTCTCACGGGCGAGGAGGTAGGGAACCCCTGCTTGGGATTTTCACCCCCTTACCTCTCACCCCAACCTATATGAGAGCCCAACCCCCTCTCGGTTCACTCAAATTGCTCACCAACCCTTTCACTAGCTATATGAACTTTGATGGGGAAGCGCGAGGCCGCTACGACCATGCCCAAGCATGATACGGGATTCACCCCACAGCGCACCTTGGAGAGCCTAGTCCCCGCAATGCAATATATTTTTTAATATATCAATTTACTAAATTCATCTTGTGTCAACTAACGTGCATGGGTGAGATGGTAAGGTGTTTGTCTGTTAGCTAGGAAGCATGGGTTCAATTCCAGGAGCAGCGCCTTTTGATTTTTGGCCCAAAGGGGGGGCTTTTTATTGTCACTGGCTCTGACCGAGTGCCACATCACCAGCTAGCCCGAGATTTAACATGAGCCCCCCTAGAAGAAGCCTCATGGTGCCCATCCACTATTGTCAATGAATTTCCTCACCTCCAAGATGCCCAACGGGTTGTAGACTAGCTAGTTATGCCTCCTTTTAACTACACCTAGCTTGTAGACTACATAGTGTTTTAGAAAAAATTTGCACTTGCCCAAATCTCAACAATGTGCTTCCTATTTGGACTGAAAGTACATGACATAAGCTCCATTTCGACATTGACATACCTACCTCAGCAGGCATGTCATGGACAACATGTTGTCCCTTGTCTTTACCCACCTATTTTCATTGTAATGCGGCTCAAAGTAGTACTCTGCACCCCACTCCTTAAGCCCTCACCTCTAGCTATCTTTGTTTTTTAGGGTAAAAACTTTCAGAATTGGGATGGATTGTAATGAGCATGATACATAGAAACTAGGGGTTGGACACTCAATCACACTACCCGAGGTATATAAGGTGCAAGAGTCCCAATTTAGGGAAATCAATTATTATCAAGAACATATTCTTCACCTTCATCTCTAGCTTCCATGCCTTCGTCCTCCCTCCTCCCTCTTTTCTGTCTTTCTATCTCCTCTTCTAGTCTTTTTTCTCTTCTTCCTTCTCTCTTTCTCTCTCTTCAGCTCGTTCTCCTCTCTCATCTCAACTTCATTCATTACACAATGATTATGAGAGAGATCAACTCATAAAAATTTTGGAAATGGCCTCCACACATGCACAAAAGTGATAAAGAATTTCCAAGCCTTTTGGTTATTAAAACCATCAAAAGTAGATGAAACCAAATCATCATCATCATGCATTGCATCAATAGTTGTTAAGGCATCTATAATGCTTCTCATCTTCAAAATAGAATCATTTATAGACATATTTTCTTTCTTCGAGAAATTCAACTCTTGCTTGAGCTGAATCTTTCATGCCTTTGTGTTGATTCAAATTATGTTCTCAAAAATTGTCCAAGCTATATGTGAATTTTCTATATTTCTAATATGTCCCAACATAGTGTTGTTTGTAAATAGCCAATGCATCACCTTTTTATCTTTTACATTCCATTCTTTCCATGCCTTTAATTATTCTACATTCATCACACTTACTCAACTATGGCTCATTTTCTTCACCTAAAATAAACTCAAAGAGGCCTTTTCCAATAGGGAAGTTTGTCACACAGAGCTTCCATGATGGGTAGTTATTCTTATGTAGTTCTCAATGATGGGGTTTTCACTATTCTCTACCATTATCACAAATTTGATACAAAACAGTAAGCAAGTCTTTTGCAATATTTTGCAATAAGTACACATCAATACACTCAGTAGCTTTTTTCATCGACTACTCAATAGTACATGTAATCTTTTGTAGTTAAAACTTGTGTTTGCTTCTTAACAAACACCTCAAAACTTAAAGATTCAAAATTTGTAACATATTGTTACACCCTTAGAAGACCAAGATAGAAAAGCTAAGAAAATAAAAAATGGAGGATAGTCCCAAGGTGAGAGAAAAAAGGAAGAGAAAGGCACACTCGGAAGAAATTTGAAGATATGAAGTGTAGAAAAAAGCCTCAAATGTAAAAGGAAGCATACAATAGTAAGCACACTATGATGCACTAGCAAGAAAAGTGCCAACATCATTGTAATTCATTTTGTAAAAGAGTGTCAAACTCTCTCCTATGCAAATTGTAAGGGATGAGAGGCACATGTTGAGGCCTACACTAATAATAGGAAGGAGAAGAAAAGAGCATAGAGGAATGGACAAAAGCCAAGGGATGGCCACCCAAGGAGGGGATAAGGGCATGTATAAAAGTCAAGAAATGAAAAAGGAAGCTTATTCTTGTGTGTGGCCAAACTTTCTTTCTTCTTGCTTCTTGCTCTTGCTTCCTTCTTGTACATGAGAGAGGGAGAGAGCATGTGTGAGGATGTGAGGGACCATGGAGAAGCTCTTCATCTTCTCTCGTCATCATCATCATCATCTTTTTCTCCTTCTTACATGTAGGGCTATGGAGGTTGAAGCTTGGATCTTGGAGATGGAGCTTGCTTGAGGGCTCATCTTGAATTGTGGAGCCATCGGTGGATTCATGGGAGAAGATACTTGATCAGATTTGAAGGTAAGGTCACTACATTTGTGTGTGGAAGAGTGTGCACGACTATGTGAGAGGTAGCCATAGCTCTTGTCTTGAAAGGCTTGAAGCAATAAGCAGTCCATGGGTCTTGGTGGTTTGCCTGCGAGGGTGATGACATTTTGGTTCATTGTCGCGATCTACAGATTCAAGCTTGAGTGCCTGCATGTCCCAAATCGAGTAATGAAGTAAGAGTTCATCTCCAAAGCGGCATTTGGTTTTAGGTAGGAAGAAAGAGAGTTGAAGGCCATTCAATCTCTTTTGTGGATTAGTTTAGGTTAGGAAGCTTCCTATGCATTGGTTATAGTAGAAGTTGTGCATTTTGATCAAATTAGAGACATTAAGGTTTGGGAAATGAGGAAAAAGAAGAAAAACATAACTCTCTAGATAACTAGAAAACATGTGAACATGGGAAGAAAGGAAAGAGATTTTTTGTGTCCACGAAGGAAAACATAGTGTGAGGGGAGAAGAAGAGAACACAAAAGGGGAAAAAGGGGAAGAGAGAGCTCAATTGCACTCAACAAGATTGAGAGAGAGCTAGTGAGAGAGGGATAGGAAATGACAGGTCTATAGGCAGCAACACCTATAATCCCTGCCATTGACACATTTAGCCCTTTCAATATATGCTCTAAATCCTTGTTGCTAATTGTTGCATTATTTTGGAATCCTAGGTGCATTGTATAGAGACTAATAAGACATTAAAAAGGATTTTGTGCCATTTGGTGGGTTTTTGGGTGCCACTCAGATAGCGACCATAGGCCTCGAATGGTTGAGTCTTGACCCTAGCTTGGATGTCCGAGCCACTTTTAAGGTTGACCCACTTGGACGTTGGACTTGAACGAGGGGCTAGTCACTCCGCCTCAAACGACCAAAATTGGGGCCTTGACGACCACTCGAATGCTAGGATGCGTACCCCTCATTTGAGTCCAAGTCCGATCGCTCGGATAGCCAGATACCTTGAGAAGCCCACTTAAATGGCCAAATCTGCAACTTGGATGATCGAGTTTGGGACTTGGATGAGTTGTCCAAAACCCTATTTTTGACTGATTTTTGGCCACTTTGGGACCTAGTAGGGCCTATTCTTACTTGACCAATAATAACCAAGGTGAAGTCTGGACTAGTAGGTGAAAGCAAAACAAATTGCACTCGAAAACCTTGACCTAGTAGTTCGGGGGAGTGGGGGACTAAAAGGACTGGCCATTGGCTGCTATTGTGGGTAAAGACCCAAGTTGACCCACTTGACTAAACGACCATCAGACCACCTATCACGACCCATAGAGGACCCAATTTCAACTATTAGGTGTAATCAAAACCCCTCCAAAAGCAATAAAGATAGGAAACTTATTGGATGTAACTGGCTTCATCAAAGATCACACTCAACATTGTAGGCATTTAAGCACATGTGAAAGCTAGAAAAAATCTTGATTTCACAGTGCACATTGAGCCACACTGCTAGTGTATAAGTGTTGTACATTTGCAAATTGTTGGTTTAACAAGGAACACACTAAGGTGGATTAAAGCTAGAACCAAACCCACTAGTAGGAGTACAACCTTGCAAGCCAAACGAATGACCTAAGACACCAGGATCAAAGATCTAGAGGAGACTCACCCATCAAACTGTTGAGGGAAGGATAGGCTAGCCAAAATTAGGGAAAGATCTTTAGCCTGCTTGGTTGAACTCATAGATGCATTAGTGGGTTAGGAGGCAACTACTATGGTAGGGACTAGCTCGAATGAGAATAATCTCGAGCTTGACTTTGACCTTAACATGGCAGAGTACACGTACGACATCTAGCGGCTCGTTACACAGTGCGACCTATAGAGAAGCCATGGAAGACTAGTAGCCAATATCATAGCCGACATTAAGGAGAAGAGGAGATTGGTAAGGACATCATTGGAGCTCATTGCAAGTTATAGCCAAGAGCAAAGGGCTCAGAGATTGCATCATGAGAGAGAGCTTAACGAGGTTCACCAGATCCTAGCCATTTTAGGTAGGAACAGAATGGGAGGTAGCAACACTGATAAGGAGAGAGCCCTAGAAGCTGACCTTAGAATGAGTGAGCTAATCACAAAAAGATTTCTAGATGGTACTAGTGCTGAGAAAAGTGGGGTAGTCTTGGTGGCATCATTGCTAGCCAAATTGGGAGTTACCCCAAATGCCAAGAGCCAAACAAAAATACCCATAGTTGCAAAGCAACTCAATAAATACTAAGTAGGCGATGACCCCTTAAGCTTCCTTAAGTAGTTTGAGTAGGTGTGAGAGGCTAACAACCTCATGGACCCTGCTCAATGAGCACACGCATTCAATATTTGCTTGGAGACAAGGGATGGACATGGTTCACCAATCTAGATAATGATGAATGTAATAACTTCACTCAGTTGAAGGACCTCTTCATCAAGAGATTCTCAAAGGTAGGATACTTCAATAATCTCATTGTTAAGCTGATGAATTTTAGCTAGAAAGACAAACAGGATATATGAGACTATGTCGCAAATGTGAGGGACCTCTACAAGAGGATACTTGCATCAGAGTGACCCAATGAGAGAGTGGTCTCTACCATATTTATTAATGGGATCTATAATGAAGGACTCTATAAGGCCCTAGCAAGCAACTAGAATATGCAAAGGGATGTGCTTGTAAGAGTCTTTGAGGAGGCCATATGGGTAGATGACTTGCTCAGGGAGAGAAGCTCTTGGGCTACACAATAAGATAGCAATGCATTTAGGAACAGAGCTCCAACAACTAGTGAAAGAGTAGCCCCTAGTGAGAATAAGGAAAAGGAAAGAGTGTTGACTAGAACCAAGCTATAGCTGACCTAAAATCAGAGCTGGCCGACTATAAGAATCAATATGAAGGCTAGTGCAACCTCACGTGTAGTGTGTGCACTATGGGGGGAACCACCTACCATCTAAATGTTTCAATTGTTGCAAATTAAGGCCTTGTGCCAATTGTAGAAGATTCGGGCAATGCACCATGCATTATCGATTGCCAATATAGTTGCCCTACTACTAACAATCTTACACTCAGCCATACTATTGGTAACCATACTTGGAAAGAGGAGCCCCATTGGCTCTACCGGCACCTAACGATTCAAAGCCAACTACTCTGAGAATAGGCATCAAACCAATGGAAATCCCTAGACCACTGAGAACTATCGTGACCCACCATCCACCTAGCCGGTGCATTTTGTGGAGGAACCACTAGAGAAAGGTTCTTACTTGAACCCTTATGTCACTTATGAAAAAGAGGATAATTCCATATTGATGGATTGTAGACCTGTGCCTGTCATGGCCTTAGGCTGAGGAAGAGGTAGATGCCTAGGAGGAGATCAGAACTAGGAACCCATAGCATGTTGGATGAGTGGCCATCTAGGGCATATCTTGTCTCACTGCCTTGAAAAGGAGCAAGAAAATATAGAGGTAGAGGCCTAGGAGGAGCTCAGAACTAGGAACCCATAGCAAGTTGGACATGTGGCCATACATGGCATATCTTGTCTCACTACCTTGAAAAGGAGCAAGAAAATATAGAGAAGGCCGACTTGAGATGCCCCGAATGCAAAGTTATACACCTCACCAATTGCCCTAGACAAAAACCCTCCACTAGCTCAGAAATCATACCATTTGTGCTGCTTGGACTCTTTTGTGCCAACTCACCTGACAATGATGCCACAACTATCCCCATAAATTTCATGACATGAGCTCAAACATAGAAAGTCGGTATCTCATTACCTAGACCTAGCATCATCTATAGGGAAGAAGAGTCGACCACAGATAAAAAAGAGGTTTGAGGTAAAAATAACTCTCAACATCGAGAGTGAGACCACGTTAACCAAGGAAAAAGAATTCATTGATGCTAAAGTAGAAACATTTGATCCTTCTTAGATGAGAGAGAAAGGAAGTGCTAAGGTTGGAGAGTACCCTGACCCCAACCAATAGCTAAAGACTACGGATAAAGTCAAGGAATGGATAAAAGAAGTTCAAGCTCACCTTCAAGATGTCAAACCTATAATTAAGGATGAGATTAACAAACTCTCAACCATGAGCCCACTAATCTCTCCCACATATTTGAGAGAAGGAGAGACAACACCACCATGAGAATAGCTACATGGGAAGATTGAGAGGGCCATGACTACGCAAAGGGCTCAAGTGCATTAGCAAGGAGCCCATGAAGATAAGGAGGGAGAGACAATGGTAAATTGCTAACCACACTAATAACAACTCTTGTGACATTGTTGGTGGGAGAATTGCTTAGACAGAACTCCGCACTTTGGCAAGAATTGAAGCGATGGATAGGACACACTGATGAACATAAATAGCAAGACTTCCCAGACCATGATGCCGTGACACACATACTAAGCCTAACATCAAATTTAATGCCTAAAAAGTTCCTACAAGTGAATACCTTTTGGGAGGGCATTGAATGCACATAGTCTTACTTGTTGTTGCCTTAGGAGATACTATATGAGAAAGGGGATAGTAGACACAAGAGCAGGGGTTATTGTACTTAATCCTACAACCTTGCAAGCTTGGGGAGCCCACTAGTGGAAATTGCATGATTCAATGTCACTCTAGCAAATGGTATGAAGGTTAGACCTTTCAGGGTCCTGAAGGAATGGCCTCTAAAGATAGTGGGAATCCAATTCTCCATTAGCTTCATAGTTATGAAGGGAGTGGATTATGATAACCTGCTAGACAGGCCTTGGATGAGGGATGCTAGAGTGATAGAGGATTGGGATAATGGCTTGATATTCTTGGGCAATAGATCATAATAAGCAGTCCAAGTAGAGATGGATACTTGGAAAACTTCACAAGTGGAGTTAGTTGCCATCTCTATCCTACTAAAGAAGGGTGACTCGAGGCTAGGAGTTCCATTAGCAAATCAATACCAATCACCTATCGCCTCCTAGTAAACAAATTATAACTTCACAAAATCCTCAAGTAGTTGTCAAGTCAACTTGTGGGTAACCCAACTACCAGTTTAAAGCCCTTCAAGGATCTTATGAAAGGCAAAGAGTGGCAATGGACTAAGGTGCACAACTCAAACTTGTCATATAACTAGACTCTCAATGACAAGTGTGGGGGAGATTGAAAGTTGGAACCTTGCAAGTGATACATTGTCTTAGTGTGAGGATTCTAATGATGAGTACAAAGACTGATATTCCATCAGTGAGAGAATGAAGAGGAAGTAGAGACCATAGAGTATGAATAAATTAGAGACCATAGAGTGATTGAGTAAATCAGAGAAGACACTAAACCTTGAGAGATCAATACGTTTCGAGTAAGCAAAGGAATTGCTAAGGAAGATTGCGATCAACCTTGGCTAGAATGCCTAGAGGTGGTAGACTATGAGCAAGCATGATTAGTTCATCCTTGCACCACACCATTATTTGGAGTAGAGTCAGCTTCACAGTTGCAAGAACTAGGGAAGAAAACCTCTTCTTGTGAGGATGTCTAGTACAATTTTGAGTCAGAGGCAAGCTCTGATAGTGACCTCAAAACACCTTGACACACCAAGGGGGACCTTCTAGTCCACCTAAGGCATAGTAGGATGAAGGGGGAGAAAAAGAAACAATCAACGTCGTAAGAATTTAAATGGCACAATAAACCCTAGGACCTGTCCAACCGCTTCATGAAGTACAAAAAGGGTGATAGAATAGTAGTGGTAATGGAAGCCAAACAAGAAGGAAAAGCAAGTGAACCCATTGAAGGACCAGCCAAGGTTAAGGAGGTCAACTTGGTGAGAGAGGAGGACAAGCCTCAACCCATGTACATAGAAGACAACCTAACCAAGGAGGAAGAGAATGATCTCATAAATCTCTTAAGGGAGTTTTTGGATGTGTTTGCATGGTCCTTGAATGAACTGAAGGGAATAGATCCGAGCATAGTGACTCACAATATTCCCATGACCCCCGAAGTAGTACCAGTAAAGCAACAACCATACGCAATGAACCCTAAGTATGCACATGCAATAAAGGAGGAGGTTGATAAGCTATTGAGGGTAGGATTCATTTATGAGATAGAGCACATAGACTTGGTGGAGTGTGTTATTTTTATGAGCTTTTGATTTCGGGGGGGGGGGGGAAATCTTGTGGAATAGTGGCCTACGAGCATGTATGCAGTGTGAGCATGAGGGAAGATGGTAACTCAGTACAAGGATAGGTAGCAATTCCAAAAAAGAAGGGATGGACAACACTAGATAGCATGCTGTCCCGAACATGCCTATAGTGGAAAACTAATCATAACTTGCCACGGGCAACTCCAAACAAGATGTTCTGCATGTCAAAATGAAGCTCGTTGAACGTACTTTCAGCCTAGGTGGGTCATACATGGGTGCAATTAATGCAAGCCCAAAACTGTTTGAATGGCTGTCTATTGCAAAATAGGCCCAATCATGCTGTCCCAAATAGGCATGCAGTGGAAAACTGATCATAAATTTCCATGGCCAACTCCAAACGAGACGTTTTGCATGTCAAAATAAAGCTCCTTGAGCGTACTTTCAACCCAAGTAGGTCGTGCATGGGTGGAATTAATGCAAGCCCAAAACTATTCAAAAACAGATGGCTGTCACTGCAAAACAGGCCCAAGTCGAGTTGTCCTTCAGCCAAGGTTGCTACCTCAAGGTGAAGGGATTGCATCGAGGGAGTGCTGACGTAGATAGAGCTTTTTTTAACCCCTGAGATCAAATGGATAACCTGCATGGTAAGCATCACTAGCATACAGGTCATCCATGCAAGCGTGGTTCTCTGCACTACCACCAAGGTCAAATGGAAAGTGGTTATCCTTTCCATGCATTGGGTTACCATCCACAAGTAAAGCTAGAATGGTTAGTACCACTAGCTATTGCATCGAGTCTGCCATAAGCATCATATGATTAAGCTTGGTCTGCACTTGGATGCTGTCAATAACACATGGGGTTGCATAAGCTGAAAAGTGTACTGCATCAACCCTTATATGTGACATGTGTACAGACTAAAGGGTCCCCTGAAAGGACATGTTTTCTTGATCCGTAATATGAGCATGATCTTTAAGTTCTACATGATCTTCTTTCTTGAATGAAAGTTCATTTTGCTTTGGACCCACTTCAAAATGGTCTTCAGCAAGATCTGCACTATCCTTGGCATAATGATATTAGAATACAAATAGGAGTTTTGCATTCTGTGCTCTACATTTATCTTGATGATCACAAGATATCGGCTTAGCACATCGATAGCATAAGCCCACAACATGCAGTTCCCGTATCATATCACTAGTAAGGTGTCTAATGTGTTTAGCCTTAGATAACAATCTACACACATGCTCATCACCATTGGTCAGCTCAATAATAGTTCTGACATGCTGCTCATAGTCATCTTGCTGCTCATGTACAACAGATGGCTGCCCATGACCATAATGCTCATGCTGTCCATATGGAGGGTCATACCAATGTGGTTGCTGCTCATAATGACACTCATGTTGTCCATACTGCATATGGTGATAATAGCTCTGCTGCTTATGTACATCTATTTGCTGTTGACTATTACCAAAACTTTGGTCATATTGTTGCCCATAAACATGCTGCCCAAGATTGCATGATGACTGTCAAACATGACTACAATGGGGTCCTTACATCCTAGGCTGACCATAAATATGATAAGTGGCAAGTCCATGAGCATAGGTATCGACATGATGCTAGTCATAATCACTAGCTTGCTGCTCCTACATTGCATAAGAATCTCCATATGCATGCTGTTGAAAATATTCACAATCATCATATGCATGTTGACCATAAGTAGGCATATGCAAATGGTCATGGTACTCATAATGTCCATGAGAATGCCCATACATGCCTTGTTGACCAAAATGTCCATGGGTGCCATATTGCCCATGCATTACATGTGGGCCAAATTGATTATTAGGGCCTTGCTGCCCAAAATTCCCATGCTGCCCATGTGCACATGCATTAGGGCCTTGCTACCCAAAATTTCCATGCTACCCATGCAATACATGTGAACCAAACTGAACATTGGGGCCTTGCTACCCAAAACTGCCATGTGCATGTTGCCCATTGCCATGTGCATGCTGCCCATGTGCACTTGTATTAGGGCCTTGTTGCCCAAAATTTGCATTTTGCCCTTGCATATATCTTCCACTATGGGGGAGGTGCTGCCCAAGGATGGGCTAGAAGGGTTCATCATGGGTGAGGGGAGGATGAGCTCATCATGTCACATAAAGGGATCACCCAACTCATAGGTGCTATGGGGAAAACCATGGGTGCTACCAAAACCTTGCTGGACACATCCCATATCCAAGGGGGAAAGCCGGTTGGTCTCACGGGGAGGACCATGCTCCTTGGGCTGAGTTGAGGAGGGTGAGAGGGTGGAGATGAGGGTGCCCATGCACTCTACGAGCAAGTCCATCTTAGCCATCATCTCGCTATGACATTGATCTTGGTGGTTTTCCATCTTCCTATGGTGGTGTTCCAGCTCTCGATGCCACTCCACATGATGGGCTCATGTTGGCATAGTGTGTCATTAAGCATAGCAAAACGGTCCTTCTGGGGGGCACCTTCTTCAAGCATGTATTCACAATCCTCTTGGGTGGAGCTAGGATCATTGATAGATGCACAGGAATCTCTGATCTTGTGCTAGAAGTCCTCCTAGGTCTTGGATTTACATGACCTACTAAACTAGGTGCAGTCCACTGGACCTCCTATCACAAAAACTACAATATCTTGAGCTAGGGAGCTCCGATCATCAAGCCTCTTGATTTGAAACGGAGCCCTTGATCCCCTCTATGAGGCCATGCAAAAATATTTCTCACAGTAAATATGAAAAGTTTGCTGTAATTGACTTTTCAGAGTTGAGACACATGGTACAGCTATCTCCCAATACATCCACCATACATCCATCAAGTCATACATTTACTATCCATACATGTGCAAGCTACTTGGATGTCAATGATTGGGGCTCGAGCCACCAATTTAGAGTACATGCATCTCTACAAATAAGCAATTCACTGATTGCATCAAAACCACAATAAAAAAAACAAAGGCATACACCATAGTAACCACGGTCTGGATAAGCTAATTGGCTAAATTACTAGTTGCACATGCTTGCTGCATCAAAATGTTCACAGGAGTTGGACCAAACAACTCAAGTAGTATGTCAAGAGAGGCAGAATTGTTCTTGCAGATGTTTTTCCAAATTTGAAACAGATATTAGAGAGTCCACTCAGCTTTTTCGAAATATCCAAGTTGCTTCCAACATCTGTGGTACATGATTTGCAAGATACTGTTGCTTCTGATATCAAAAACACACTGCATTAGCAAAATATAGCATGATCCTGGGAGCCATTGCGCCTGATTTCCCATGAGTTTTATACAGGTGAAACAGTTTCTTTGAGGCAATAAGAGTGACAGACTTCATGTTCAGCCAAGATTTGGTAGCAGTAACTCAACTTTAACAAGTAGAAATGGTGCCTGTTTTAGCTAAGTAGCATGAGCAATCTATCAAGAATGATATGACCAACAAGGGCTGTCCATAGTAGATGAACTATACATCATTTTGACCACAATGAGAAGAGTGAGCAGCAACGGATAATTTGTTGAATAGTAGTACTTTCAGATCGGCAATTGTGACCATTCAAATAGTGTGAACAACAGGAAGTTCACCATAGTTGGATAGCAAAGAAGTAGGGAATTTCTCACGGATGGAGCTGGATGTCCTCCTACAGGATGTGAAATGCACCATTGTTTCACAGCTGAACGATGTCCATTTTGATTCCTATGTGCTCTCTGAGTCCAACCTCCTTGTGTACCCCTAAAAATTTATCTTGAAGACATGTGGTACTACAAAGCTATTGAGATGTATTCCTATTCTTCTAGAGTATGTGTCCAATTTGTCCTTGGAGGTTTATGGCTGCAAGTATACATGGGGGCATTCATCTTCCCTGGGAGCAGCATTTTCCACATGGAAGTTTCATGGATGAGGTATCCTATCTTGATCAATTTTTTAGCCATCCTAGATCAGGCAGCAAGGCATATGTTTTGGGTGACCACACTAAGACGCACAAATGGCACATCTACATAGCATTTGCTACTGATAAAGGCTTATCTTCTGACCATGTCTACACTCTCGAAATGTGCATGACTGAGCTAGACACGTCATGTGCTGCAAAGTTCTTCAAAGAGAATTCTACAATTGTCTCAGAGATGACCTCAAGCTCTAGGATTTCTACCCTACTTCCCCTTTCTCGAATATGTGATCATGCCTTTGATCCTTTTCTCGCATATTGGGCAGCAGAAAATCGACAAAGAGAGCAGAAGAAAGAAGCCAACACAACTATGGAAGGCCCTTTGGAGCTCACTGCACAGCTCAAGGCTTCCTTGCATGTGGAGGAGTGTTTCATTCATGCTGTTGTAGAGTCTTTTTCCAGCGAAGAAGATGAGAAAAAGGTTAGTCCATCTCCAGTGCTCATAAACGGCAAGGTTCTGGATAGGGCCTAAAAAATGAAGCCTTTAGACCCTGTGGATTCTACTATAGTTGAGCCACTACATAGTTTATAGTGTGTAGAAGATAGCCTGTCAGCCAAAGAAGGTCCAGTTTACTGAGGAGGGTGAAAATGGGCCTATAGATAAGCCCTCGGACTTAGCAAATGCCGATTTGTTCACAGAAGATGGTGGTATTTCCCTCAATCCTGATTCCTCCGAACCTTCAGTTGATAGTCTTATGGAAGGGGAAAGTGTACATTCACTAAATGTGAAGTTGTTGGAGAATGGTCATGGTGCATCCTTGCAGCCAATAGATCATCTAGGGGAGGGCGGAATTTTGCCACAAGTTGAGTCCTTGGAGGTTGTTGTTTTAGAAAAGGCAAATAATTTACCACCTTTAATGGAGGCTATTGAGCCTAAAGCAGGTGTTGTGGTTGATGAATTTTTGATGACAAAGAGAGCAGAAGATAGAAGGCAATAATGGTGCCTCATCGCTCCAAATTTCCTCCCCTCCTCTTACTCATCTCTCCTTCGTGCTCGTGGGGCTTCTTGGCTTTTAGACGTTGAGAGACTGCAAGATATCTACTGTGATCTTCTCAAGCAAAAAGACTTACACATTGAGAAACTAGAGGATGGCCATACCCTGGCAGGTTACAACATCCAGAAGGAGAGCACTCTCCATCTCGTCCTGAGGCTGTGTCCTGAGGTTGTGCAGTGGCATCCATTGAATGGTAAGGAAAGCAAAACGGGTGTTCAAAGCAGGGATGTAAGATTCTTTTGCAGGAAGCGGCCTGCTTATGAGGCAGAGAACATCATACTACTGTAGCTGAAGCTAATGCGCCACTTGCCAAGCTTGCAACCCTCTGAATCAGTAGGGTATGGAGTGTACTCAGGTGCTCTAGGGTGAGCCCAAGGTATCAAGAAAGTGGTTGGAGGTGCCACGCAAGCCCTGGAAGAAGGGGGAGAGAGATCTTGCAAGGTTTTGGGTTGGAGCTTCCATGGCAGCTTGAGATTCTTAAGAGAAAGAAGGGGGAAAACTCACTTTTGTAAAAGATAGTCACAGTTAATCTTTTCCCCAGTCCAAAGGGGTCTTCTTGGAAATGGCACCCATGAAATTTCTCTGTGAAGTAAAAATGAGCTACCATTCTTGCCCTTCTGCCTCTAGATGCGGTCAAACCTCTAGTGGGCTCCCCAACAAAGGCTACCATAGTCTTCAAGAAGGTTGACAGCTTGTCTGAGTATGCCCTATGTACCTATGGGAACTGTGTAACTAGGATTTTCTAATTGTGAGAACTATAAGAAACCTAAATCTAAGGGAAGAGAAGGATCAAAGACAAAGCTCTGATACCAACTATAATGAAGGATGCCTAACTAATCTAACTAAAAGAGAGAGAGAGAAGGAGAGAAGGAAGAAGAATATAGAAGAGAGAGAAGAAGAGAGCGGAGGAGAGAGAAAGACTAGAAGAAGAGAGAGAAAGACATGAAAAGAGAGAAAGAGAGAAAAAGAGGGGGGAGAGAGAGAGGAAGCCATGGGAGCTGAAGGTGAAGGTGAGGAGACAGATTTGTATTTATTAAATGGTGCCCTAATCAGGTCCTTGTACACCTTAAATACCCCATTAGTGTAACTAGGTATTCACATGTGCTAACCCCATGTAAGACCCTCTAATCCCCATTCTTTACAGAAAACCCAAGGGTCACCCCCCTTGTCTCAAAGTTCATTTGCATTTGTCCTCTTTTGGTCTTGGCCCTCAGGCACTCCTAGTCTCACGTTCGGCCTCCGACTTGACTCCCAGAAAGTACTGCATGTCTTTCTCAAAGTCCCCCACTCACGGGAATTTCTTGAAGTCCTGTCTAACATCATGAGAGATTATGAAAATTCCCCAACCATCACTCAATGGGTCTTTAAAGAACTTTTGGCACCCGTTAGCTGCTTGTTGCTTAAAATCGACCCAATTTCCTATGCCGCCTTCGATGAAGTTTATTTTTCCCTTGAAATTTGGGTTTTTTGGCAAATTTTAAGCACCTTTTGGAGGAAAAAATCTACCACTCATTGGCGACAATGGGATAGGGTGACTCAGCTCGTCGAATCCCATGAACAAATCAACACATCAACACAACCACAAAGAGCATCAAGCTAATATAGAAAATACTTAGCAAAACACATCACAGCTCGCACCCTACCCCCTTTCAAAACCAAGGCATGAAATCCACGAGGAGTAGGTCTAGCATAATCTAACAAAAAGCCTAAAGCTAGCCGCTAACCAACTGCTCCAACATGGCCAAGCCAAAAAGAACTATTAAAGAGGCCGCCCTAAGTGGTGGTTTGAACTACCATCCTAACTAAGGACAACTCAACTAGGAGTTTGTATTAGGTGAGGATCCCTATAGCCTAATCAAGAAATATTGTCTTTTAGCACATTTTCCTTTTGGGCTTTTATTTTTCCATATTTGAGCATGTAAAAAAGAGGGAGCTGAGCGTAGTGACCCAAGGAGAATAGGGGATCAGCCTCAGGTCCTATCTCAGTATCCAAGAACCTACCAAGCCCTCGCGAGGTGATACTTAATACTTTTCTAACTCTCACTTTTATTTTTGCTCCAACCTTCATTTCCTTTCCTTATTTTTATAGCTAGATGCCATCCCTAGGAAGACAAGACATTGGCCCCGGGTATGACTCGACCCTCGAGTGTGACTTGTCCCTAGGAACCTACCAAGACTTTGCAAGGCGATGAACAACTACGCAATGATATTTCTTTCTTTCCTTTACTATTTTTTGAGAGGGGTCAGAACCCCTTTTTAGACACCTCCGTATATGTATTTTTGATAGCTTTAGATCTTGTTCTTCTCATGATATTTAAGGGCAGGCTTCTCTAACTGCCTCACTATTAACAGGAACTCCTAGAATAGCCGCCTAGTAGGTTAGCAGAACACGGTCACTAGAACTGCATTCTAAAATAGGCCTTTCAGTGCTTGACAATGCCTTTTCAGGAGGCAAAGACTAGTCAGGCCTCCCCTAGACATACCTAAGCTAAACCTGGGACTTCATGCCTTGATTGCCGATCCCCAACAAACAAAAAGAAAGTACCCCTTACATACACATATATCATTAATTGCTTAAGGGAAAAGGAAAAAGACTAGTGAAGGGGACGAAACCACCTAGAATGGCCATAAGAAGCTCCTTCACAGTAAAGGCTCCCTCTAGTGACTTTGTCAACCTATATGATGCAATCACTAAAAACAGAAAACCATTAAACATACTTGCACCAAACAGACATATGGCCCTCTTGGCCTAATGAAATAGATCATGCCACTACAAAATTGACTTGCCCTCTTGGCCTAATGAAATCAAGCAGAACAATGCCTACTCATCCCTCCTTAGAATAAGGCAGATATGTGAAAATATGCTTCATTCCAAGGGGAAAAATAGGGCTCTTAACCCTAAACTAAATGTATCAAGTTGTGACCCATACCTCCTGCATATATAGTAAGAGGCATATGCATAACATGCCGCCTGATCAACCCATGGGTCCAAGATAATACTAGTAGATGGGTCTCAGCCACTCTTTGCATTACCCATACCAACCATCGCCTGCCATATAACACGTGGTCTGATAAATTTCCCCACAAGCAAGCAGGTTCTGTCTCATTATCAATAGCAACATTTGGACTAGGACCATAGTTAAAGAAGAGGTCCTCTTCATAAGCAAAGTTTGCTAAGGAATCCACAAACTAATTCCAAGAACATGGAATCAACTGAAGAGATAATCTCTCAAATTCATCAAGTAGGGTCATAGCAGCTTGATGATACATACAAAGGATATGATTTCAGACTGTGTATGTCCCATTTAGTTGATTTAAGATCAGCTTGGAATCCCCTTTTACTAACAAGCGCCGAATACCAACTTTCTTGGCAATATTTAGTCCCATAATCAAGGCTTTATACTCCGCCATGTTGTTGGTGAATCCTACCCCAAGATAAACAGCTAATTTCATTGTAACTCTATGTCAGGGATCTTGGATAACTACTCTAAAACTCCCTTTTTTATTAGGGCCCCTGGACGCTCCATCAAAGTATAATGTGTACATCCACAATGGGCTCCATCAAGAACTCCCATATTCATAAATTAAATTTTGATAGTCAAAATTCAACATGCTTAGAAGACGAACTAATGGCTCCATCCCAACTTCTTCATTAAACTCAATAGGATGCGTTATAGCAACATAACAGGAGAGGGAATATATGTCCTATCAATCTTAAACAATGTTTCCATGTCACTTCCTTCAGCCAAGACCTCTTTTGGTTCTCCAAAATCCACAAGACATTCTACAAGGCCTTGTAGCTTTGCTGGCTTGCTCTTAATCACACAATCAAATTCCTACAAAGTGATTAACCACATTGCTAAATGATCAAGTGACTGTAACTTGTTTAACAACAATCGAAGCCCTTCTACATTCATATAAAAAACCACATTCTCATAAAAAATGTAGTGCCTAAACTTTTTGGTCGCAAATACCATCACAAGGCACAACTTCTCCATATAGGCGTAGTTAATTTCTCATATGTCGAACTTCCAACTAGCAAAAGCAATCGGATGGTACCATTTTTCCTCCCAAATTTGGGCTAAATAGTAGCTAATACTATGCATTGTTGCTACTGAAAATATATAAAACATTTCATCCCTTTTAGGTGCTTTTAAAATAGGTGCTTTAGCAAGCTCTTACTTCACATAATCAAAATATACTTTGCAAGCATCATTCCATGCAAACAGATAGTTAAAGGACTATAGGTTTGTCAATGGCAAGGTTCTTTCTACCAGGGCATTTATAAACCTTCGATAATACCCTACCGATGTGTACTTACTTTGTAGTATGTGGTGGACTCATGGCGACTATGACCTTGATCTTTTCAGGGTTGGTCGTGATCCCTACTGAACTAACCACATGGCCTAACAATAGCCCATAAGGTACCCCAGAGACGTACTTCAATGGGATAAGTGCTATGCAAAATTTTCTGCAACGCTTAAAACACTTTCGCAAAATAATCAACTGTCTTTCTCTTATGGTGGCTACCCCCTGATTGTCAATGAATACTTTCAAATCCTCTGGGGAGATGTCACCAAAGGTCTTGTCAGCTGTTCTTTGCCATGAACTAGGTGTATTACATAAACCAAATGCCATCACATGGTATGCAAAGGTATCAAAGACAATAACAATGTCATTTTTAGCTTGTCTTGCTCATCAATTGCCATTTGGTATACCCCGCAAAGCAATCCATGAACGAATATATTTCCCTACCCACTAGTTGATCCAAAATGTGGTCAATAAATTCAGCTCTCTAAAGTACCAAAGCTAGATTTGATTATTTTTCTTCTTCCTGATTACAATTGGTGAACACCATTAAATATGCTGAACAGGGAAGATCAAGCCTGCTTTCCGTAACTTCTGTAGCTCCTTAAACAGCCTATCCCTTAGTTCAAAAGGCATGTGCCTTACTTTTTGATGTACGGGTCGACTTCCTTCCTTTAGAGGAATGGTATGCATAGCCAGAGACCGGGAGGAATTCCTCTAAGTTCATCATAGCTCCAAGCAAAGATGTCACATAATTCTTGAATTAAGGACACATAGTCCTCTCTTTCTTTCGAACTGAGCATGGAGAATCATTTGGTGTACCAAGGTCCAACTCAATTACATCCACATCTCTTATCCAATCTTGAGGCTCTATCGGTTCATTCAATGCTATCTGATAGATGTCTTCTATAATGGATCCTTCTTTAGATCCATCGCTTGATGATGTCTCACTACTGGATGGATTGTTTATTGTTTCTAGTCTAGTAGAGGATAAAGGAGCTCTCTCACTTTGAGGAGACTCAGGGTAAGCATCCACTATTACACGATTGGCACCTCTACCTAGAAACACTCGACTAGCGGGTATATTAACTTGACAGTCTGTTCGTAAAATCCATGGCATGCCTAGCAAAACTCAATAGCTAGGACGTCTTGAAAACCTTATCACCCTAAAGTCCAGATAGCATTCCATGCTTGCATTGATAACATGGACTTTAGTGATGCAACCTTCTGGTTGCCTTAGACTATCATCAACCATCCTAAGAAGTGTGGAGCCGTATTTTTGGATTTCTAGACCTAGTCTCTCCATCAAGTCTGAACTCATGATATTGATGGAGGATCTAGTGTCCACAATAGCATGCTCCACTAATATTCCATCCATGTATGCTGGAACCCTCGGACAATGCATTTCAGCATGATCGAACAAATCTTCTCCCACTCATGCTATGCCCAAAGATTCTACCATATACCCAATACGCAAGATTTTCTTGAATTCCTTGCGTACTCCTAGATACAATTTAATTAATTGCAGGAGGTTTACATTTGGTTTAACTTTGCAAAGAGAACTCACTAGATCAAAGTTGTGGTAGTTAGCCAAAGTTCTCTTCTCTCGCCAAACCATTCTCTCCTTTGGTCTTTGGACTGGCTTTGGTGCCTCTTTTTTAACTTTTTCCTTCTTTCTTGGCAATTCTTTATCATTCTTAGGATCAACTTTACTATCAAGAGGCGTGAGAGATCCACCTTCCATATCAGGATTCAGGACTTGCTTTCCCCTAGCATCTTGCTTAGGGTTTCCCTAGACAAGTTTTACATTTCCTTTGTCACCCTCTCTAGTCTTTTGATATCTTGTTATGGCTCATAGATTAGAATTTTCAACATCATTGACACGTATAGCCTCAATAAGACTGATTCCACTTCCATAAGGTACTCCTCCACCATAGCCTTTCCTCTTTGCAGTATTTGTCTTGGTCCATCATCTTGCTGGAGATTATTCCCTTGTGCGTGATGATTAACTGGACCTAGTTGTTTACTTCCTTGTTGGAGAGAATTGATCTTACTCCAATAGCTAGCAACTACGTGGCCAGACTTTTTGCAAATATTAGATTTGACATTCAAAAAATTCCTAGGGAAATGTTGGCCACCAGACCACTTACAACGGAATCTTGAGGGGGCACCCTCTTTAGGGCGTCGACTCGCTATCAAATTTTGTTGCTTCTTAAGGAAATTGACATGAATAGCTATTTTTCTATATTTTTCAGTAATCATGTCAGTGTAGTGCTTCATCATATCCTTAACTTCACTAAGGACATTTGAGGCAATGGACTCATAGCCATGATCGTCTATCTGTCATCCCATCGGCCTAACCACTTGATTAGGAATCGACCACTAACTTATTGGGACAACATTCAGGTTTCTTGCTTGGCCTCCACCATTTAGTGGGGCCATCTAACTAACAATAGGCATAGTCACACTGGAAGGAGCTGGTAACATAGGCAAATTTGGCATGATACTCCCTCTTCCATTCTCATTTGACATGGGGTCCCCTTGACTCCCATTGGTTAGTGCCAAATTATTGCCATTAGAATTTACCCTTGCTATATAAGCTGCTTACAAGTGTGACTCTACTCCTGCTTGGGTAATAGTAGTATCAATGTCGGCCAAAGCAACCCTACTAAACTGCACCTAGATGTTGAAATCTAATCCATGTAGGAAATATTGCAACTGTGCAGCTGGTGGAATGAGAATATAAGTATCAAGTTTGTGAAGAACTTGCTTTAGTTTCTTGGCATAGGCCTAGACATTCTCATTTGGCTCCTGGCGTGTTACATTCAAGACATGCAACCAATACTGTCCACCCCTCTCAGGGGCAAACTCTCTATGGAAGGCCGTGAAGAATTCATCAATGCTAGTTATGGTTTTGGCTTCTAGACCGTGATACCATACTACTGCCCTTCCTTTTATTGTCATGTTGAAGAACATCATTAAGTGTCCTTTGTCTTGGATTCGATAGTTGAACATGAGTTTTTGAAACTCATTAATATGGAGTTCTCCATCTTCTTCTGCTAACCTATGGAAGATGGGCAAAGATGCTCCTAATACCGGTAAATCTAGTGCCCCTACTAGAATTGGGATGGGTTGTGCCATGGCTACAACCGAATTGACAATAGGAGTTTGTGTAGGTAAAACTACACCCCCACTTGAAATGGGTTGATTGACTGGAAGAGGGGAAGTATTAGGACTTCCTCTTGCACTCAAAGGGCTGCTTGTGACACTTGGATTATTAAAAACACTATTGCTTATGTGTATCAGGCTGCTTCTTTGAGGAGAATAATGCCTTAGAATCTCAACTCGCCGTCTAGCCCTCTCAACACGTTCCTCTTTTTGTATTTCGGTTTGATGGTTCTTGGTAGAGGACATAAATCGACTATTTGGTCCCTAGAGACCCTAGATTCGGAACCACCACTTATTGGTGGCTCCTAGCAAATGCACCACCTTTTGAGACCTAAAATGGGCCCGACACTGGCTCTCTAGCATTAGCCGGACCTCTAAGACACACAAGACACCCCGCACAGCCTCACGGCTAAGAGCGTCTAGGGCTCACACTACACTAAACTCTAATATCAATTTTGCATCTGTAATAGGACACAATCCAACGTTTACCTTCCCTTCTTCTCTCAGAGGGAGATCCCGTAACATATAGGTAGAACACCTCGTATCACATACAAAGGAGGAAACCTCTCTGTTGAAACACCGCAACGTCACTACAGCTCTCTTACATCAAGGGGATTGGTCCCAAGATGCGCTGCCTCAACATATAAAACACAGGATACATAGTCCACTCTTTGATTTATTGAATGATCCAGGAGTTTATATTTCCTCATTCAACTTATCCCAGGGAACCACTCGTCTAACCTTCAACAAATGACTTCCTCACACTCTTAGTGTTGGTCAATGTTTAGCATACAAGTGCTATGCATTCAGGAGATTATACCATATAGCATACAAAATGCAAAAGTGTATGCTTATTGTGCACAACAATTTTATTCCCAAAAAAATTAGCAAAGTGGAGTGTAAAATCAGTCCTTCAATGATTTTCAATCTACTCGTTATTGCTGCGTTGTTAGAGACTAGCATTGAGTTACCTCGTGCTACTAGCCTCTTAAAACTTAAATTTTTATCGTCCTATATGGTGTGCACAACCAAAAGATTAGACTTTACTTCATTTTCCGCACTTAAACACTTCCATAAATAACTCTTCTTTTTCCCCTACCGTTTATGTGTTGCATCGTTGCATAGGTGTAGGGTTTTATTTTTTGTCATTTTCGATGTATAAAGCAATAAAAACACACTAAAATATACAAAAAAGGATGAGCTAATGCTATACCTCATGCCTCAACCTTGCCAAACATGCATGGACATTAATCATATTTTTCCTTATTTCTTTGTTGTGAAAAACCTATTTTTCCCTTTTTTGGTATTTTTTCTTATTTTTTCATCAAGAAAATAGATTATTGAATTTTTTCCTAGTTTTTCTAACTATGACAACTGAGAATTACTCATTCCCCACATTTCATCCCATATGCATCTTTTTATCTCACCCAAAATGACAAAAACCCCATTTTCTTTGTAAAATGCGTGTTTCTCGATCTTTCAAGAATTATTTTCAATATTATGGCATTATGATTTCTGATTTTCTTTTCACACAAGCCTCAAACAAACATTAAACAACATGTCTACCAATTTTCATCCAATATGAACACCATTTGGCCAATAAAATCTCAAAAAAGAGCCATTTTCCTTCATAAAAGAGAGTTACCGGGGTTTTTTTTCTTTGTTGCGGGTTTTTAAAATCTAATTTAAGAGAGGAGATTGGTCCAAAATTGATGATTAGTCCTTCTCCAATCATCCATCTTCAGCCACTCGATTCCAGAAGCGATCCGATACACTGCCGGGGACAAGTGTTCACCAATCGGGCTTCTTCCACATGAATTGCCTCTTAGGGGAGAGAGAGGGAGAAGAGAGAAAGATTGGTTTTTGATCTTTTGATCTAGGGAGCCATTTCACGATCTAGAGGCTTCGATTGGAAGCGAAGAAAGAATGTAGATCACTATTGCCATTGGTTTAGGGGGTTGCATTGAAGTGGCATATGCCCCTCTCCTTCTCCCTCCATGGATTCGTAGCCCCCCCTGCAGCACCTCCATTTTTTTTATGCAAAGAAAAAAAGGCCCCCTCCCCCCCATCACGTGAGAATTTGGGGGGGTGGGATACCCCAAGGGTCACCCCCCTTGGCTTAAAGTCCGTTTGCATTTGGCCTCTTTTGGTCTTGGTCCTCGGGCACTCCCAATCTCGCATCTAACCTCTGATTCGACTCTCGAAAAGTACTGCATGTTCATCTCAAAGTCCCCCATTGCTGAGCATTTCCTGAAGTCTCATCTAACATCCCAAAAAATTATGGAAATTCCCAAATCTTCACTCGATGAGTCTTTAAAGCACTTTTGGCACCCATTGGCTACTTGCTGCTTAAAATCGACCCAATTGCCTATGCCGCCTTCGATGGAATTTATTTTTCCCTTGAAATTTAGAATTTTTTGCAAATTTTAAGCACCTTCTGGAGGCAAAAATCCACCAGTCAACCTGCTAAAATGATCAATGAAGGGTACATAGTTACGAGCACCTCCTCTTGCTGACTAGTTTACAGAAATGGTGCCTAAGAAGAATGGCTTTGTATGCACAGGGGATGACACACAGGATAGCATAGAGCATAAAGGCAAAGTACCTTTGGTAATCCATGATGGCAAGAAGAAGAACTTACATGATGTATTGCATGTCCCATCAATTACTAAAAATCTATTGTCTGTGGGTTAGATGACTGAGCAGAATTTGTAGGTTTGATTTAACAAGCATGGATGCTTCATTGAGGAGTTTGGTAATGGCTGTAAATCAATTGCTCACGATCATAGGAATGGTAGAATGTTTACTCTTGATGCCACTTTTCCATAGTTGAAATCAACAATGTTTGCCCATGGCTTTGGCATAGTTAGAGACTTAGAATTATGGCATAAGAGACTGGGACATGTTAATCTTCAACAGTTGCAAATGATGTAGAAGAACTAGCTTGTGATAGGTTTACCCAAGTTTCAGTTTACATATATTGGTCATGTCTATGATGGTTGCTAGTTTGGTAAACACTCAAGGTTTCCATTTGTCAGGCATGTAAGAAATAGTGTGCAACCATTGCAGTTAGTTCACTCTGATGTTGGGGCCTACCCCATAATGCATCCATGGGAGGCTCTTGATACTATGTGACATTTATTGATGATTATAGTCCCCATACTTTATTGAAAACAAAGGACAATGTATTTTCTATTTTTCAATAGTTTAAAAAGTAGGTTGAAAAGGAATTAGATTGTTACATCTCTTGCTTGAGATTTGACAACGATGGGGAATATGTGTTAAATAAGTTTGACAGGTGTTTGGTTGAAAATGGCATATGTAGATAGCTTACCTGCAGCTACACGCCTCAGCAGAATGGGATAGTTGAACAGAAGAACATGGTATTATTGGAAGCTTATCGGGCAATGGTGAATGAGAAGAGTATGCTGCTCTATTATTGGGCTGAGGCTATTATGACAACCATGTATATCTTGAACAGGATTCCCATTGTAGGTATTCATGAGATGACACCATTTGAGAAACTGTATGGCTACAAGCTTGATGTCAGTCACATGAAAGTATTTGGATGTCTTGCTTATGTGCACATACCTGATGAGAAAAGGAAAAAGCTGGATCTGAAAACACATAAATGTGTCTTTATTGGATACTGGCAGGAGAAGAAGGCATACAAATGCTATGATCCCTCTATGTGGGATACATTAGTGAGCAGAGATGTTATCTTTGACGATATGGCCTCTTGGTTTGCATCACTGGTTGCAGTGCCATCAGATATGCCTTCTACACATGTATCAACACTTGATTCATAGTAGCAGAGTACTGCATTGAGAGGCCCTAGTGATACGACAATATCTCCATGGACAAGGAGATTATGGAGCTCTTGCTCACCGTCCACTGACACCACTATGTCAGTGAGGGGGAGATATGATTTGATGGACAACAAAGGGAAAGAAAAAGTCCTTGATGATACATCCAGTGTGATGACACATGGCATGATGACTTCAAGCTATGACCTACTGACAGTCTAGATAGTGAGCTTGGTATTCCAACTATGTATACATCTAGTACTAGGTAGAATGTGTATTCTGCCTCATGAGAGAGGGGAATTGAGTAGTGCACCACAGCTTAGACGATTGCAGAGAGGCAGGTACCCTATGGATAGGCTGACTTATAATGGTTTTTTTGTGAAGCATTTTGCTTATATGACAAAGGTGACAGAGGTCAAAGAGCTTGCTACATTTTCTAAAGTAGCGATAGATAAGAATTGGTGCACAGCTATGGATGATGAAATAGATGCTTTGACTGAAAATAGAACATGGGATCTTGTACCACAGCCAGAAGGAAAGAAGACCATTGGATGCAAATGGGTCTACAAGATTAGATAGAAGTCGGATGGCAGTGTAAAGAAGTACAAAGCTAGGCTAGTTGCAAAGGGATATGCCCAGTAGTATGGGTTAGACTATGAGGAAACATCCAGCCCTATTGCCATTGCAATGGATGGATGTTAAGAATGCATTTCTCAATGGTGATTTAGCAAAGGATGTTTATATGGATAAGCTTGAAGGGTATGTATACCCTGATTTTTAGCACTATGTATGTAAGCTGAAAAAGGCTTTGTATGGGCTGAAGTAAGCTTTAAGATCCTAGCATGCAAGGATCAGTAATTACCTACAAAGTTTGGGATTTACAGTTGGTAGGGCTGATCACAGTTTGTTTATGAAAAAGACAGACAAAGGCTTGGTAGTGCTAGTCATCTATGTTGATGACTTGATAATCACAGGTGATGATAACTTAGGGATACAACATGTTATGTAGATGGTGAAATCTAAATTTGACATGAAAGACTTAGGTGAACTAAATTATTTCGTGGGTATTGAGGTGATCAAAAATGAAAATGGTTTATGGATGATGCATAAACACTATGCCATGGAAATGCTGAAGAAATATGGCATGTTTGAATGTAAACCACTGGATACACCTCTTGATCAGAATGTCAAGTTGGATATTAGCACCAGAACTGAAATTGATGATGTGACTATGTACAAGCAGATGGTTGGTAGTCTGATCTATTTAACTATCACTAGGTTGGAGTTGAGTTATGCAGTTGGGCTCATAAGTCAGCTCATGCAGAAGCCTAGAAATCCACATTTGGATGTTGCTGGGTGGATTATGAGATATGTTAAGTCCACTGTAGATTATGGGCCATTCTATGTGAAAGATAAGCCCTTGATACTAGTTGGATACTGGAGCCCCGAGAGGAACACCAAGGAAAAGGGAATTCTCTTGCAAGAAAATCTATCTTGTAACATCAACAAGCTTGTTTACCATGTTTCATATGATCACAATGAAGAAAAGAACACCAGGCACAACAAATCTTCATACAGCATCATGTAGATCTCCCACGGTTTTTAATAGAATCAACCATATTCTTCAATATCTTCACAAAATCCATCAATAGAACAAAGAAAGCAAAGGAATACACCATCTTTGAATGGAAATACATCACATAGTATTTATCTTCAATATCTTCATAGTCTTCTCTCTCAATCTCTCATATACAATCACTCTGTTTCAGTAGAATTGGCTATCTCTGACTCTCTCTCTCTCACTCCATCAATAATACATCATATCCTCATTACAATCTCTCAAAATCACTCTCAATAATCACTCTTAGGTCGTGGATACCCCTCCCAAGAGGTATGTTTGATATGAAGAGTCACCAGAGCCACTACAGTGTCTTTTCATAGCTCACTACTGTCACTTCACTCTAGTCTTCTCTTGAGTCTTCAGCAGCTACTTCTTCCACTTCTTTCAGCTCTTTTGCACTTGTATTCACCTCTTTCCAAGGCTAGAAAACTTTCCCAAAGTCACACATACATTCCACAGAACACTTACAGAAGCATACAGAACAGTCTACAGAACAGTACCAGAACAGCTACAATACAGAACAGAACAGAAACAAAACAGAAGCAGAAGCTCTACAGAAGACCTACAGAAAGTTACAGAAGGTCATCAAAACCACATAACTCATTCTCAAATCATTCCAAACTCTCACAAACCATTCAATAAGCTTTCACAAGATCTAAATCTTCATCAATCAATACTCCATCCCTCCCTACAGAAGACAATCAGAACAAAACAGACCAAAACAGAAGGTATACAGAACCATTCAGAACCTATCAGAACATCATAGAACCACCAATAAACATAATGAACTTCCAAAACACAATCATTATCATCTAAAACACTCTCAAACCACTTCTAAATCAATCAATCATCTCATAAAATCAACCATTTAGCTCTCAAAAACAACAAAAATCAGCCAAAAAACAAGTCATTTCAACACTCAACATATCCCCACACTTAATAAGGAAGCGTCCTCGCGACCCAGGAAAAAGGGAATACAAGTTCAGGGAAAAGCTCAACTTTGATCGTCAATATCTTTTCACAAAGAATCCATCCACCACGACCCCAACTTATAACCTGTTTCTGATATAAAAATACAAAGAAAGGAAAACTCTTTATACATTAACACCTCTTATCAAACTAAAAATCTCAACAAATTTGTAAAGGATATAAAAGGTTTCTTCGTCTTCATCAGCATCAGCTTCAACTCTCCATCCACGAACCCAGCACCACAATTCTCCAAAAGGTAGCTCGCACACGAAATCCAATAGGAAAGCACCACGTTCGTTTGACATAAATGAAGTCACAACACAAACACTAATACACAACACAACTATCTGAATGACTCCTTCAAAAAGAGAGTTTTTCGTTAGAAAGCTTCCACCATACATTGGAAAGGTATCAATGAAGATGATCCCTCTTAAAAGATTGATGTTGTCGGAAACGATCCATAGATAAGGATTCATCTACAAAGTTTTTAGGAGGATTTTGAAAAAATTGGAGACAGCACATCCTTTCCAACAGGACCAGGTATCTGCTAGGCAAACAGAGGGCATGAAAATACAGTATCTCCAGCTGTTGGGAATCAATGCTTACATTGACATTCATGCACAACTTTGGAATAGGCTTGGAATCATTATGAGAGTGCCTATGCATATACGCCAGGTACCAAGCAAAGTGAGCAGTTAATCTCACTGAGGGATCTGTAGACTGTGAATACTGCTGGGCAAAATGAACATAGTTCTGATAAGCTTGACTGGAAGCTGTCCATTCTCCTGGAATTACTGGCCAATTAATCTGCGGTCCTGTAAGGCAATCATCCGAACTCCATCCCCTTCTTCTGGAAATCTGATTATCAAACCCATCACAGTCACTAACCAACTGAGGTGGATGAGATATGGAAGTGTTAGGAGAGGGTAGTGGAATAAGGGAAAGTGGATGGAGGGAGGGATAGGAAAAATCATAAAAGGAAGAAAAGGTTAAAGAAGGAGTGGCAGAAATTTGTAAGGAATCACTAAGGAACGGTGTTAACTGATAAATAGGAAATGTGGAGGGTACATTAATGGATGGAGAAGGACAGGGTGGAGAAGGGGAAAATACCCTATCCTCAATAAAGGAACAATAAGTGAAGATAGGAATTTGAGGGAAAGATGAAGGTTGGAAAAGAAGGGGTAAAATAATGGTGGAATTAGATTGACAAAGGGAAAAATATATAGCATAGCGGTGAGCCATTTGTTGGTAATAGAGGAGGGTAGGAACAAAAGGTCCCAAGAGAGATCGTCTATGATAGGCATCAAAGAAGGTAGCATCAAATGGATTATGTTTGGAAAGATAGGTTAAGAGATCCATCCTCAGTTGATTAGTACTCTGGGCAAAGGTAGGAGTGGTGTTTTGTCTGTGATTGAGGACCACCGAATCAATCATGGGATGCCACGAATTATCATGACAATCAGCCACTTTGGAGGAATAACCCTGGAACATGTCAGCTATGCGGAACTCCAAATGGTTGACATACAAAACAGCCTGTAAGACCACATCCCCCACATACCATGCCATATCTACCTCATCTGGAATTAACAAGTCTCCTCGTAGATACATGTATGACATCAACATGGTATCTGGTGTGACAGAATCTTCAAAGACCATTCTGACTACCTCTGTCAACAACTCAGCAGACCAAGCCCCACTCCAGCCATCCTCTGGAAAAGGTAAATCCATCGTGGAAAGCTTCATATAGAAGACCAACTTCTATAAGTGGTAGTGGACAAAGAAAGAATGGTCAGGTAAGACATAGTCCTGAAACTGCTCAAATGTAGACCATAACAAGTCCATTCTGGACTGCAATCTTTCCACTTTATCTTGGAATAGAGGGCACAAAGTAGCCTGTCTCTGAAGAGCAGCCAAGTCCTGCTGTGAAAGAGAAGGAATCAATGGAACAGGAGGGCTGGGAGGAACAGAGCGGGACTTTGCAAGCTGATCTTGCAACTGCTGGATTTGGGAGGCTTGGTTGGTTACTGTGTCAGTAGCAGTCTGTAAAGCTGAAAGCTTGTCATCTAAGAGAGCTTGGAATTCCTTCGCTTCTCTGGACATCCTCTCCTTCTCTGTTGAAAGGCTAGTAACCTGTGATTGAGCCTCGAGTAACTGGGTCTTCAATGAAGAAATCTCATCGCTTTGGGTGGCAACCAGTTGGGTTTGTTGTTCCATTTGCTTAAACAAATCTGCTAGGGTATCCTTAGCAGAAGCTAACTCAGATGTTGCCGTATGCAACTGGTCTTTGGACTGCATGAGCTCTTCATAAAAGGACGCGTACAACTGTTGAACACAGGCTGTCACTGACAACTCAATGGAACTTTGAATATCCTTGCAGAGGAAAGGAATGGCATCTCCTGAGACGAGACTGTTCAGGGAAGGAACTGAGATCTCCAAGGAGCCTTCGTGATATTCTCTGAACAAGTTATTGCAAGTGAGATACCCAGGGAGTTCACTGCCAGAAGTAGCAGGGATGGGTACAAAAGGAAGTACAGAAGGAGCTTTATCCGCTACCCGCTTCAAGCGTTTGCGCTGTATGACCAGGGGAGGCGGAGAATCATCATCCTCTATGTCAATGGGTTTTGACTCTTTTGAAGGTGGAGGAGGTACTGGATCTGATGGAGGAGGTGGAGGCACAGTCTTCTGTAAACCTGAATAGGTCAAGAAGGCAGACAAATATGATCCATATGTGACATTGGTAACATTACCCCTGGTGACTTTAACAAAATGCTGATCCATTTTAGTGAGGAGGTAAGTGCTCCAATCAATAGCAACTCCTTTCAACACCATCCTGTCAAGATTGTGGGAGAGAAGGAAGGAGTCTCGCTTGAAGCTTTCTTGCTTGCACAATGGGGGAAGACACACAAGGGTGGAGGCTGAAAACAGTTTTCCTCTTCTTAGTTGTGTAAGCCAAAAGAACTCTAATACAAAGAAATAGAAGAACCCTCTATATGGGTCTCAAACCAAACTCAACTAACTAAGGTGGCATACTAACTGAGCCACAAACTAGAGTAGATAAGGATAGCTATCATGTAGCTATTATTCATGGGCGGTGTACCAACCGCGTCTGCAACTGACAAGTCGGTGACATAAATACACAACGGTCACCCTGGCGTATCACGAGTGGAGCTCGATATCTCAACACTCCCCCTCGAGCTCAATCCCAATTCCTGCACACCAAGCAGGTCTCTGAACTTGCGCAGCTTCTCTGCGCCCAATGCCTTCGTGAATATGTCAGCTACCTGATCCTCTGTGCTGACATAAACTAGATCAATAAGACCTAGTAAAACCCTCTCTCGCACATAGTGATAATGCACCTCAATGTGCTTTGTTCTAGCATGATAGACTGGGTTATTTGCCAAGTGTATACTACTCATGTTGTCACAATAAATGACAACTGGCCCATCTGTAGACTGATGCATATCATAAAGTAGCTTATGCAACCAAGCTACCTCACATGCAGCCATTGCTGCACCCCTGTACTCAGCCTCTGTGCTCGACAAGGCAACTGTAGGCTGTTTCTTGCTGCTCCAAGTGACTGCAGCACTCCCAAAAGAGAACACATATCCACTGGTAGATCGTCTATCAGAAATGCTACCAGCCCAATCAGCATCAGTGTATCCATGCAACTGTATCTGAACCCCAGTCTCATAAAATAGTCCATACTGCAATGTGGACTTCACATACCTGAGTATGCGTCTAGCTGCATCCAAATGTGGTTTCCTTGGAGCCTGCATAAACTGACTTACCAATCCAACAGCATAGCTCAAATCTGGCCTGGTAATAGTCATATAAATCAAACTTCCTACTATGCGTCTGTACATAGTAGGGTCTTCTAGAAGCTCACCTGCATCTGTGCTCAGCTTCACATTTTGCTCCAAGGGAACTGAAATAGGCTTACAGCCTGTCATCCCATATTTGGACAGCATGTCCAATCCATACTGCCTCTGCAAGAGCTGTATCCCACTTGGTGATCTAATCACCTCAATGCCCAAGAAATAACGCAGCTCTCCCAAATCCTTCATCTCAAACTTCTGCTTCAATAGCATTTTCACATGAAGGATATCTTCAACACTGTCACCTGTCATAATCAAATCATCAACATAAATGACAAGTAGCATAATACCTTTCTCTGTTTTTCTCACATAAAGTGAGAAATCTGCCTTGGAAATCTGAAAGCCAATAGTGACAAGATACTGTCCTATCTTGTCAGACCATGCTCTAGGTGCTTGCTTCAAGCCATACAAGGCTTTCTTCAACCTGCAAACAAACTCAGGATGAACAGCATGCACATAACCTGGTGGCTGCTCCATATAGACCTCTTCTTGCAAATCACCATGCAAGAAGGCATTCTTTACATCCATCTGATGTAAAGACCATCCCTTTGATGCAGCCATAGCAATGACTGCTCTTACAGTTGCCATCCTTGCAACTGGACTGAATGTTTCTTCATAGTCAATGCCATATGTTTGTGCATACCCCTTGACTACTAATCTTGCCTTGTATCTGTTCACAGAACCATCTGCATTGTGCTTCACATTATAAACCCACTTACAGTCAATTGCATTCTTACCTTTAGGCAAAGGTACTAACTCCCATGTAGCATTTTCTTCCAAGGCATCCATTTCTTCATCCATGGCTTTCTCCCATTTTTCTTTTCCCATGGCTTGCTCAAAAGATGTGGGTTCTGGTTCCTGTATCACTTTGACCATATATGCATAGTGAATGGCTGTAAATCCATCATATTTCAGCCTATCCACAGGATACCTAGCTCTCGTAGACCTACGCAAAGTAGGTTCACTCCCAGGTGCTCTCAAAACATCCCTGGTCTTCCTTACTCCAGGTGTAACAATAGAAGGAATACCCAACTCATCATCAATGCTCTGTTCTGAGCCACTGGATTCACCATCCACATAAGAGTGACCTGCATTCACATCAAACATGGGCTGATCAACCTTCTCTTTTCCTTTTCGTGATACCTGCATACCACTATCTGCATTGCTTTGAGAAGATTCTCCTGATCTCAATCTGCCTGTCCATGGCGAAGAATGTGAACCACTGCTAGAGGACGCTCCAGGTCCACTAATATTTTGTGACTGCTGCTGTGAATTCTGTGTAGCATTACCATTTTGTGCATCTTCATCATCAATCACATTTACTGGTTTATACCAGCTACTCATCTCATCAAAAACAACATCTCTGCTCACTGTAAACTTACGAGTAGAAGGGTTATAGCATCTATACCCTTTTTGCTGCAGAGAGTAACCAATAAAGATGCACTTCTCAGCTTTTGGATCCAACTTGGATCTCAGCTCATCTGGCACATGTACATAGGCAATGCAACCAAAAATTTTCAAATGAGAAATATATGGTTTCCTACCAGTATACCTCTCCTCTGGAGTCATTCCATGTATTGCTGCAGTGGGAGTCCTGTTCATTATGTAGACTGCTGTAGCAACTGCTTCAGCCCAATAAAAATCTGGCAAGTCTTTTTCATTGAGCATGGCACGAGATACCTCTCCAATATGCCTGTTTTTCCTTTCTGCAATTCCATTTTGTTGTGGGGTATAACTGCATGAATATTGCTGCTTTATGCCATGCTCCTGCAAGAACTTTGCAAACTCATTTGAGAGGTACTCTCCCCCTCCATCTGACCTTAGGCATTTTATTTGCAGACCTGTTTCTTTTTCAGCCATAGCTTTAAGAGTTTTGAAATGCCCAAAAACTTCACTTTTCTTTTTCATAAAATACACCCAAACTTTTCTACTATAGTCATCAATAAAAGTGACAAAATAATGACAGCCTCCAAGAGATGCAGCTTTAGTAGTCCACACATCAGAGTGGATTAATTCCAATGGCTTCTCACTCTCTTGAACATGTCTAGGAAATGGTTTCCTTGCCTGTTTTCCAAACTGACAGGCTTCACATACCTTATGCATTTCTGCAACCTTGAATTTGGGCAATCCTGCAACAATATTTTGGGCCTGCATTGATTTAAGTCACTGTACATTAACATGACCAATGCGTTTATGCCAGATATCAATATCTGCAACTACACCGGTCCCATGTGCAAACATTGCTGCACTCAATTCAGACATGTCTGCATCCAATGTAAACATTCTGCCCTTCTTCTTTCCTTTTGCTATCAAGCGACCTTTATTTTTCATATCCTCAACAAAGCATCCATGAGGATTAAATCTGACCTGCAAGCCCTGCTCAACCATTTGACCGACAGAAACCAGATTCTTGGTGATATTCGGGACATGAAATACATCGGACACGTATTTCTTTTTCCCATCCTGCATAGACAAGGGAATTTTTCCAATCTGCACAATAGGATGTGCAGTATCATCACCAGTCTCCACAAATCCTGGTTTTTCCATTTTCCTTGCATCCTCCATCCATTCTGCATGACCTGTCATGTGGTTTGATGCACCTGAGTCAACATACCATACATCATTGCTTTCTTCTGCACTTGTCACAGAATTGTTCATGTGCTGCACCATGAACAAATGCTCATTTTTGTCATCACCCTGTCTACTAGAAGATGCATAATTCCCTTGTTGCAGTTTTCCATTCATGATGTCATTCTGCTTTTTATAGCAGTCTTTAGCCATATGACCCATTTTACCACAGTAGTAGCATTCAACATTACTGTTTGCATTTTGGCCTCTTTGCCATCCACCACGACCTCTTTGGCTCCCCCTGCCTCTAGAGTTACCACGTCCTCCTCCATAGGACTGGTTTTCTTGAGTTTGCTGCATATTCTGATTTCTGCCACGGCCTCCAAATCGGCCTCCTCTACCTCTGCCTCTACCTCTTCCAGCATTTGAGTAGAAGACAGCTTCTTTTGAAGTTCCTCCTGAAGAAGATGCACCACCATTTCTCTGTTCCTCAGAAATTAGAAGAGCAATCAACTCCTCAAAATCAGGAAATCTTTCACGAACTGAAATGGATGTCCGAAACTGTGCATAATCCTTTCCTAGACCATTCAAGGTCACGGAAACTAAATCATCATCTTCCACTGGCGACCCAATGGAAGCAAGTGCATCTGCAATCTTCTTCACCTTCATGTGGTAGTCGTTGATGCTCATACTTTCTCTTTGCACATTATGCAACTCTTGCTTGAGCTGCATTTTCCTGGCTTGCGTATTTGTGCTATACATTTTTGACAAAGTATCCCATGCCTCCTTTGGCGTACTTGCATCCTGAATATGCACAATCATAGAGTCTGAAATACTGATAGACAGCCAATACATAACTTTCCTGGCTCTCTCATGCCATGTTTTGAATGCCTGCATTTGTTGTTGATTGGGAACATCAGGAAGAACTGGTTCTTCTTCATTTCCTGCAACAAATTCCCAATATCCTTTTCCCATAAGGAAATTCGTCATTCTAAACTTCCATGCCTGGAAGTTGTTCTTGTCAAGCTTTTCAGTGACAATCTGTGAAAGAGAATCAGACGCCATTACAGAATACTGCAAGAAATTCTGTCACTGCAAAAAACACAGCTTCACCCTCACAAGGGCAAATCTGCAAAACTGGCGAAAGTGGTATTTGACCACACAGTCACTTCCTAGTGACGATTTTGCATAAACAGGAACCAAGGATGATTCTGAAACTCCCAATGTCTCTGCGCACAAGCATACGATGCAATTTCTACAGTAACTTTTCACCGACCTGTAGAACAGTGGTCGCACAGCATAAAACTGAGCCTTTTCCTGAGTGCGTGCAGAAAACTTCCGTCTGCAAAACAGGCCCCGAAATGGCCTCAAATCCAAAAAACAAGGTCGCCAAGGGCTAAAGCCCTTTCCCGCAGCATATACTGCCCTCTTGCTTCACCGCGAAGGGCGTCTCAACCTGAGACAATGCACTCCTGCAATTTCCGGCTGTGCTACCTGTAGAGATCTGCTCCCAACACAGAAAATGAAAGCAACACTGCTCCTCTTACCAGACCACCGCGAGCTTGGCTTGCTTTCTTGAGCTCCTTACCACGAACAAGGCTCTGATACCATGTCAAGATTGTGGAAGAGAAGGAAGGAGTCTCGCTTGAAGCTTTCTTGCTTGCACAATGGGGGAAGACACACAAGGGTGGACGCTGAAAACAGTTTTCCTCTTCTTAGTTGTGTAAGCCAAAAGAACTCTAATACAAAGAAATAGAAGAACCCTCTATATGGGTCTCAAACCAAACTCAACTAACTAAGGTGGCATACTAACTGAGCCACAAACTAGAGTAGATAAGGATAGCTATCATGTAGCTATTATTCATGGGCGGTGTACCAACCGCGTCTACAACTGACAAGTCGGTGACATAAATACACAACGGTCACCCTGGCGTATCACGAGTGGAGCTCGATATCTCAACACATCCTGGAAGCAGTGAAAAGCTCTTTGGACAAATAGTGGGATGGTGTTTTGGCAGGCATAAACCTGTCCTGAAGGAACTGATACAGCATCTTCCATACGGGATCAGTGATCATAGAAAAAGAAACTCCTGAAGAGTTTATCACCTTCTTAACATCAAGGATTTCCCTTGTCTGCTTTTGCAACAGCTTTAGAATCTCTTCATTAGAGAAGAGCTGACGAGTGGTCACAAAAGGTTCACCTTTGAAGGGTAGAGATAGAGCCTTCCCTAAGCCTCGAGGTGTCAAAGTCATAGAAATTCCTTGGACTAGTCCTGTCTTCTTGCTGTAAGAGGCCAGGAACTCATCACATAACGACGGATCCTCTAGAAGCAATGGAAAAGGAGTGGCCACAAAAGCAGCAAGTCTCGCCTTCGTGAGAGGCTCAAAAGTAAGTAGGGAAGAGTAATCCCTACTAACTAGTGGGATGTACTGGATAGGGGGAGGAGCATGAGAAGGCGCCATTCAGATGGTTACACACACACCACAAACACAGACAATTAAGGAGAATGCCTGCAAAGCAACAGACAAAAAACCAAAGATAAGAGAATAACCAAATAAGAAAACGTGACTCGACCAACTAACCCCAAGCAAACCACATCCTAGAAAAAATTCGACATGACCTTGAGACAAATGCGACCGAAAGCTTCATGCGATGCATCAGACAAACACCCAGAACCCCATATCAGGCAATAAAAGAAAAAAAAACTGCATACCGTACCCCGAACCGTAACAAAGATAGGAAACCAAAATAATACCATATCCGACACATATCAAGACTACATCGGTGATAAACTAAACTGGACCATGGAAAATAACGCTAATGACGGCGCATACCCATCCCACGAAATCGATTCATTAAAAAGGGAAATTAAGTGCAGTGAGGGGGAATTAATTTAATGAAGGGTTGATTTTAATAAATTATTAAGAATGGGTGAATTTTTATTAGGTGATAAACCTTAGCAAGAAAACGACGGTTCCTTATTAGAAATTAAATTACCAATTATTAGGTGAAGCGGTGCAGTTATTCAATTCCCGGACTTCGATACCCGACTGGGTCTCTAAATGCAATTCATTGATTACAAATTAAGGTGATGTGGAGCACTTTTTTGCCAGCGCGTGCTCTTGTGACGGCTGGTTCATTTTAATTAAAATTTAAAAGTGCCTCTATAGCGCACGTAGTGCGTGCTAAGTGAACGACTGGTTTATTTTAAGTTAAAAAGAATGTGTATGTTGAGCGCGAATGCGCGTGGAAACTGTGGGTGAATAAAAGGGTTCATGTTAACAATTAATTTGTGATTAAGGGAAAAATGAAAATAAATAAAACACATAAAATAAATACCTGGAAGGGGTGTGTATGTAATGCAGAAATGCGCACGGAAGAGTCTCCCAAAAGAAGTGAATCCAGTAAGGGAAAAGTAAAGATCACTGATGAAACAACAAACACAACACCTTAGCAGATGTGTGGATTTGGTTTGTGTTGGTTGTTTATTTTTATTTTTATTTTTAATTTGTTTAGTTTTTGTTTTATTTTTTTTTTGTGTTAAGTTGTGATTTTTTATGGTTGAATAGATGGAAAATGATCAAGGGAGGTGAGGGGAATTTTTGAGAATTTTTAAAGAATTTTTTACTATTTTAAAATAATTTTTCTACATTAATTGGCAATTAGGGGGATTAATTAGGAAATATTTAATTTTCAGAAATTTTAGGGTAGGTAATTTCCAGCGGACAAACTCCCAAAAATTGGCAAAAAGCACAGGGAATTTTTAGAAATTTTTCTGAATTATTTTGATGGAAAAATTAATTTAAAAATTAATTAAATCACATAAATCATGTTAATCAGATAAGTCAAGTAGAAATAAGTCAGGTAAGTCTGGTTAGTGTGGGTAAGTCATGGTAGTCACAAGAAGTCAAGTCAGGTTAGGTTAGTCAGGTTAGATAAGTAAGTTAAGTCCAGTTAGTAGAAACTAACCTAAAGGGGGTTAAGTAACCTAAGGTGGGTTAAGGTTAGGGTTAGGGTTTCTAGTTAGGGTTAGGGTTTCTAGTTAGGGTTAGGGTTAGTTAACCTAACTAAGGTTAGTGGGAACTAACTAGGGTTAGTGACCAACTAACTAGGGTTAGTTTGAGTTAACTAGATTAGAGTTAATTTTGAACTTAAGTTAAGTTAATGGTGAACCTAACTGAACTTAGGTTAGTATCAACTAAGCCAAGGTTAGTAACTAACCTAGGTGGGGTTAGAGGAGGAGGAGGTGGTGGGAGGTGGGTGGTGGGGGAGAAGGAGAGGGCGGAGGAGAGGACGGTGGCGGCGGCGTCAACTCGGGCGCTGTGGAGGGGGGCCACGGCGGATGGCGGCAAGCACCTTCAGGGGCGGGCGAACGGGCGGCCGGGGCGGTCGCAGACAGGCTGCAGGCGGTGGCCAGCGCCTGGCGGGGCGGGCGACGATGGAGGCGGCCGGGGCGGTCGTCGCAGACAGGCTGCAGGCGGCGGAGGCGGCGACCACGGAGGCGGACGACGATGGAGGCGGCCGGGGCGGTCGCAGACAGGCTGCAGGCGGCAGAGGCGGCGACCACGGAGGCGGAAGACGATGGAGGCGGCCGGGGCAATTGCAGACGGCTGCAGGCGGCTGGCTGGAGGGAGAGGAAGGAGGGGAAGGAGAGGGGAGGAAGGAGGAGAGAGGGAGAAGAAGAGGAGGAAGGGGGAGAAGAGGAGGGAGGATGGCGACGGCAGAGAAGGAGAAGAGGGGAGGAGGAAGAGGGAGATGGAGAGGGTGGGAGGGAAGGGGTCGGGCGGTTGGGGGGAAGGGGTGGGCAGGGGCAATGGGCGGGCTGGGTGGTTGGGTAGGGACAAGGGTAGGGTAGGGTAGGGGGTGGGCAGGGTGGTTGGGTAGGGACAAGGGCAGGGTAGGGTAGGGGGTGGGCAGGGTGGTTGGGTAGGGGGTGGGCAGGGTGGTTGGGTAGGGACAAGGGCAGGGTAGGGTAGGGACAAGGGCAGGGTAGGGTAGGGGGTGGGCAGGGTGGTTGGGTAGGGGGTGGGCAGGGTAGGGTAGGGGGTGGGCAGGGTGGTTGGGTAGGGACAAGGGCAGGGTAGGGTAGGGACAAGGGCAGGGTAGGGTAGGGGGTGGGCAGGGTGGTTGGGTAGGGACAAGGGCGCGTACCCCCGTCTCGTGTTCATGCGCGGGGCGGGGTAAAAAAATTTGTCGTGACGGGATTGAAATGGCGTTGGGATGACGGGACGGGTCATGCGGACATGACTGGGGCGCGTGGAGATGCGTAAAATCGAAAAAGGGCGCGTTCACGCGCAAAACGGGCGCGCGAATATACGTAAAAATAAAGAAAAATTAATAACTCCCAATCCGGATGGCAAAACGAAATAGTGTAAAAACAAAAAGTGGGCAGGACAACAGGGGGAAATCAAGGAAAATACGGGACGGAGGTTCCGGGGGGGGGGGGGGGGGGAAGGGCGGTCACGTGCAAAAAACACAAAAAAGAACCAAAAAACACAATTAAAAATTAATATCGAAAAATCCATGCATCGGAATGAGGTGCAGAAAAAAAGAAAACTGTGCAAAAAGATGTGCCCGACAATCCTATAACATCAAAACATAATTCCGACAGAGATAAGATGCGTTCTCATGGGAAAAACCCAAAAAACAAACCCGAAAATGGGATCGGAAATTAATATCGGACAAACCGTTCACCGGAATGACATGCAGTAAGAAGGAAAAATGTCCGCAGGAAGGAGTGGCACATGGTTATCATGTTAAAACGCAGTTTTGGTGGAAATAGGAGGGGTTCATATGCGAAAAACTCCAAAAATACTCCCGAAAACTCATTTAAAAATGAATAATAAAAAATCCAGAAGGCGAAAGAGGGTGAAGGAAAAAGGAAAAAGGTGGGGGGAGGCATAGGGGACACGGCTGTCAAATCAAATTGGAATTCCGATGCAAATAGGGCAGGTTCACATGGAAAAATAGCAAAAAGACGCATGAAAAAGTCTTAAAAAACCGGAAAATTAATAATGGACAAACCGTGTATCAAAATGACTCGAAGTAAAAAGGAAAAATGTCAAGGGAAAGTGGTTGGTAGGGCTATGACATCAGAGCATGGTTCCGAAGCAAGAAAAGCGCGTTCACATGGGAAACCGGCTAATTTGCGCAAAATGCTTCAAAAATTAATAACTCAAAAACCGTGCACCAGAACAAAGGTAGGTAAAAAGGAAAAATGGTCAATTCAAAGGGAGGAACAGTGCTATAAGGTTGGATTGGGACTTTGGTGAACGTAGGGTGCATTCACATGGCAGGACCTCAAAATCAGGGAATGAAGGAAAACTGCAGGGGAACAGCCCCAAGGGTGGGTGGAACATAACCGGATGGGTGGGAAGGGATCCCATCAGGGTAACAGCAAGGCAAGGCATTCATGCATGAACAGGTTAAGGCATATGCAGAAGGGTACGCAATGTAGATGCGCAGGGACGCGTCCCCACACTTAAGACCTTAACGGATAGGGTTAACCGAGCAACAGGGACCTAGGACCACGCCACAGACCATCCACTAACTTCCCCACACTTAAAACATGACCGTCACGAAGAAACCAAAGTGTAGGGTTAGAAAAACTTGGCCCATTTCGTCAAGAATCAAGGTTGAGTGTCGATGGCACGTCCAGTGTTGTTGTCGGCGCTGGAGGGACCAAGGCATCTTCTCGGCACACGTTCGTCATGGCAGGGACCACGCAGCAGTACCCAGGGAGGTAGCTGATGGAAGGAATCACAGGAAATTCGTCGATGATGAGGGATACTACACTCAACTCACAATCACTCAATTGAAATGAAAGAACAGTCACTCGCCCCATGACTAATATCACTCGAGGAATAAGGATTGAAACCCATATCTCATACCCGTTTGAGGAATCAACAAGGGGGGAATGGTGCAGAAGGAGTATGCCAGGGTGCACAGTTGATGGTGCATTAGTGCGTCCAACCCGTCTGGCATAAGTGCAAGGAGGAAGGCAAGGGAGCCTTATGGTGCAGTGTACAGAACAGGGTGGCATGGCTTATAAGGACGGCAAAGACCCATCCCGTGGGTGCACAGGGAAACGGGGAACATACCTGACTCCAAGTGTCGTAATGTCCCTCAATCTCACCTCTCGGTATTTGGTTGAAGAAACTCCAGTCACACTCAGCCCACCCTCTGTCTCACGCTCTGTTGATAGTTACAGAAGGGCAGCCTTTTCCTGAAACCCATTGATGTAATCCTCACAGTCACTTGTGCAAAGGTTGTATGCCTTGTGCGCATTTGATGGTGCAACTGTGCATCCCGCCCTGTGCCGGCATACGTGCAAAAAGGAAGGCCAGGGAGCCTTATAGTGCAGTGCACATAACAAATTGTGCTTTGTGCATTGAGAGGCCCATCCTGTCCGTGCAACACTTCATTCACACTACTCACCTCTCATTTGATTTGAAGGGAAAAGACTGGTCTCTCGCCCCACCCTCTGTCTCACTCTCTATTGATAATTATAGAGGGCAACCCATACTCACTTCCCCATCCGGTTAGGATGAAAACTCACATCACTCAATTGTTTGTCGATGAAGATCGCATCATCAGGTGTTGAAGAGGCGTACCCAGGGAGGTAGCCATCAAATCGAACGTTGTATTGGACAGGAACATGTCGTTTGCTAGAGGACAGTTAGATGCTCTGCAGAGAGACCCAGGACATAGCGTACCAAGGGAGGTAGCTTCGGAATTGGATCCTAGGAATATCAATTAATGAATCCATTTTCTGGACTGCTAGGTGTTGCCACCTTTTCCACAGCCAGCTTCTCGCCCAAGGGTGTTTACCACCTTTTCTTGGAACGAGGCTTGCTATGACAGGGAATTGCTTCCTTTTCTCTCATAATAGATTTGTTTTTTTTTCTTTCTTTTCTTTTTTTTTTCTTTTTCTCCTACTCCCGAGGGTGTTTCCACCTTTTCTCGAAGAATAGGTCGACATGACAAGGACCTAAGTCCTTTTCTCCCATGACCGATATGTATATTTTTTTTCTTCTCTTCTTTTTTTTTCAATGGAGCAAGGGAATGGTAGAACTACCATTTGTCAGAACCAACCTCGCCACTGTCGCTGGTGGAAAATAGAGGATAAGAGATCAAGGCTGGAGGGTGGAGTTGAGGGGACAGAGGGTTGCGTCCACTTCATCAGGAGTGACTGAAGAACGGCTATCAAAAGTAGCATCATAAGAAGTACAGTGCCGTGCCAATGAGGGAAAGGATCAAGTGTCCGTAATTGTCAAGATCCCCAAGGAGGGAAGTACTTCTTCAGGCGATATCCATTGATCAGAAAGGGATCATCAGAGGCATCAACGGTCTGTACTTGGACAGAGCCATTCGAGTTGACAGCAAGTACCTTATAGGGGCCCATCCACCGCTGTTGGAGCTTGCCAGGAAACTTGCCAAATCGTGAATCATAGGCTAGGACCAAATCACCTTCTTTGAACTCCTTGTGCTTGATGAAGCTATCATGGTAAGCCTTACGTCGAGCTTGCGTGGCTTCCAGGCATTGTAGAGCCATCCTACGAATTTCATCTAAACATTCCAAGTGCAGGAGACGGTGTTGCAGTGAATCATCGTCCCCCAAACGCTCTTTGATAGCCACTCTCAAAGAGGGTAGTTCCAATTCAACAGGAAAAACAGCTTCTGTTCCATACACCAGCTGGAAGGGTGTCTGTCCTGTTGCGGCTTTATGGGAGGTTCTGTATGCCCAGAGGGCCTCGGTAAGTCGATCATCCCAATCACGACGATGTGCGGCAATTGTTCTTGTCAGAATCGAGCAGAGGATGCAATTGGTGACTTCGATTTGGCCGTTGGCTCTGGGGTAATAAGGAGTGGACTTGCGATGGTGGATCTTATACAACTCTGTCAACTCTTCCATGACTTTATTGAGAAAATGAGTACCTCTGTCACTTACCAGCTCTAAGGGACTGCCAAAACGGGTGATGATATTCTCGTACATGAACAGGGCCATGCTATTACCATCGTCCCGCTTTAGGGCTTTAGCTTCACACCACTTTGTAACATAATCCGTACATACGAGGATGTATCGGTTTGTGTTTCCTTCTGGTAGGAGGATCGATCGGACCTACGAAGTCGATGCCCCACTTCTCAAACGGCTTCAACGGAAGGATAGGTTGCAGTGGCATGGCACTTGTCTTCGTGGGTTTCCCCATTCTTTGACAAGCATCACATCTTTTATAGTAATCATAGGCATCCTTGTGAATGGTAGGCCACTAATATCCTGCTAGCAGAGCCTTCCTGGCTGTAGCTTCTCCTGCAAAGTGACCTCCACATGGCTCGTCATGGCAAGCCTTCAGAACAATCCCAATCTCATCTCCTGCAACACATCTTCTGAGCACTTCATCTTTGCCTTTCTTGTACAGTGCACCACCTAGCAGGGTGTAGGGGGCTGATTCTAGCATAAGCTTCTTCCTTTCCCGACTAGAAATACCAGGAGGGTACTGTTGGGTTGCCAGCAGATTGGCAATGTCTGCATACCAGGGAGTTACAGTTTCTACCAAGAATAGGGAAGCATCAGGGAGGTCTGGATCATCTTGTTCCTCGTCTGCAGTTTGCGGGATACGCGACAGATGATCAGCCAGAACATGGGAACGACCAGGCTTAGTAATCACCTCAAAGTCGAACTCCTGAAATAGAAGGAGCCATCTCATCATTCGTCCTTTCACATCGGCTTTGTTCATCAAGAAGGACAGGGCCTCATGATCCACATAAAATTTAAAGTGGGTAGATAGGAGGTAATGGCGAAACTTCTCTAGGGCAAACACCATTGCCAAGCACTCCAGCTCTGTCACTGTATAGTTCCGTTCCCTATCAGTGACTTTTCGGCTTGCGTAATAGATCTGTTGATCCAACTTTGAGGAGCCCTTTTGGTAGAGGACAGCACCTAAGCCTTCAATTGATGCATCAGTGTGTACATGGAACTCTTTCGTCCAATCAGGAGGTTGCAGAATGGGTGCCTCTATCAGACACTGCTTCAAAGTGTGAAAGTCTTTGGCACATTCTTCCGTCCAAGTAAACTCTGCATCTTTCCTTAGAAGCTTGTGCAAGGAGGTTGCCTTTGTTGCAAAATGGGCTATGAACCTTCTATAGTAACCCACATGGCCTAGGAATCCCCTCAACTGTTTGAGGTTGGTGGGTGCTGCCAGAGCGGCAATCTTTTCAATCTTTGCAGGGTCTGTTGATATCCCTTGTGCAGAGACAATGTGGCCCAATAGAACTCCAGAAGAGACCCCAAAGATGCATTTGTCGGGGTTGAGGGAAATCCCATACTCCCGGCATCGGTCAAAGCATTGTTCCAGGTGCTCCCAGTGTTCACGGATCAAGCTATAGACACAGAAGTCATCCAAATATACCTCAATAAAGTCGTGCAGATGATTCTGAAATGCAGCCATCATGACTCGTTGGAAAGTGGCAGGGGCATTGCAGAGTCCAAACGGCATCACTCGGTAAGCGTAGGTTCCCCATTCTGTGGTGAAGGTTGTTTTGGATTGGTCTTCTTCTGCGATCTGCACTTGGTTATATCCGCTGAATCCATCCAGAAGAGAATAAAGCTCATGTCCTGCCACTGTGTCCAACAGTTGGTCTGTGAAAGGGATAGGAAAGTGATCCTTCTTTGTCTTGGAATTAAGCTTTCGGAAATCCACACATATTCGCAATTTGCCATTCTTCTTGGGTACAACCACGATGGGTGAAACCCATTCACTATTTGCCACTGGATAGATGAACTCGGCTTCCAGAAGCTTCAGCAGCTCCGCTTTCACCAATGTGGAATAATTCGGGTTCATTCACCTTTGTCGTTGCCGTACTGGCTTGGCATCAGGCTCCAAGTCAATATGATGTTGACATATTGTGGGATCAATCCCCTTTAGGTCTTTGTAAGACCATGCAAACACGTCCAAATTCTCTTTCAACAAGTTGTACAAGGTTGACAACTCCTCTTCTGGGAGACTGCTACCCACCTTCAAGTGGCGTTCAGTGCCATCTACATCCACAAAGGTTAACTGCCTTTCACCTTCTACTTCACGGATGAAGGTCCCACGGACTGCTTTTGGATACAGATCCAACTCCTTCAAGGGAGTGGTGTCCTCTTCTGATGTCCCACTAGAACCAATTTCTTCTTTTGGTGGAGACTTAGGTTGCTCTTTAAGACGTTGGAATGGGATCAGAGCTGTTTCGGGTTTGGTTTCAAAACTAATTACCTCTTGGCTTGAAGACTCATCTTCTAATGATACATCCAGGAATGTCACATAACAGGGACCCTCTGATGCCGATTGGGTTTGTCGGACTGGTGCTTGTTGGCACGGTGCATCATCATCATCTTTCTTTGGCAAGGATGGGTGAGGATGGCATGAGCCACTGCTAAAAGACGGCTTGTTCTCCTTAATCCATTTCTTATAAAGGTTTTGCTTATGAGAAGATCTATTTACTAGACCAAATGGTACCATCACCATGCTGTCCCATAGCATGAGCTCGTCGGCTTCTGATGCTTCTGGAACTTCTCCCTCAAATGTATCCTCTTCAGGTGGGATAGACTCTTCCGTTTCACTTTCATAATCTTCTTCATCCATATCATATCCATCCTCTTCTGTCTTTGTCTCTGCTTCTGCTTCTGCTTCTGCTTCTGTCTTTGCTTCTGCTTCTGCTTCTGTCTCTGTCTCTGCTTCTGTCTCTGTAGGAGCTCTGTAACAGAAGAATAGATTCTCTGTTTCCTCTTCTGCCTCTGTCTCTGCTTCTGCTTCTGCTATGGCCATGTAACAAGGAGAGCAATACATCCATGCTTCTATCTCATTGTAAGAAGTGATTTCAGAAGTCATGCCTGATTCAGGTAGGAAGTATTCACCCATTGATAATGGCTTTGCATCTTTTGGAAGTCGGCTTACAGTATCCACTGTTAAGGAATGTGCCACTGTTTTCTTGGGAAGGATCTGTTTGACAGCATCTTCGTCTGCTGACGTTCCATCTGTAGCCTCATTAGGGGAGTCAGAAGATAATTCCAAGGAGGTGGATCCATGTCCTTTTTGATAACCATACAGTTTCAGCACCACTTTATTGGGTCCTCTGCCCAAGGTCAAGGTTCCTTTGAACCAATCCGTCCTTGCTCGGGCATCAAAAAGCCATGGTCTACCAAGTAACAGAGGATAGGATGTACCATAAGAGTTTGGCTCCACCACCAGATAGGTTAGCCAATAATCTTTTCCAACCACTGTAGTCTTCACATATGGGAGAATGCCCAAAGGCTTGATTCTACTCTGATCCGCCAGTCTGATGAGCCATTGGGTGGGTTGCACACCTTGTAGGCCTAGATCCTCCATTGTAACATCCATCATAATGTTCACTGATGAACCACCATCAATCAGTGCATTTGCGATGAAGCAACATTCTATCCACACACCAGTCTCTGGAGTACCCGGATCTAGAAAGGCGTTAGCCACATCCACTTCTTTTACAGGCTCTGGAGCCTTGTTGGACTTTGTTGCTATTGAGGGAGCAATCCTTAAACCACGTCGTCTTGTCAGTATACTTTTGAACCTTTTCCGGCAACTGGGAGACAACATCAATAATTGTCGGAATGTAAGGTTTGGTTTAAAGGTATCTAGATCTCTGACCAGATCGTATTCCTTAATAGGATCCACTGGCTTCTCTAACCGATTAGGGAATGGGGCAACACCCATTTTCATTTTCCCTCTTTCTTCCAACAGAGGAATTACAGGAACTTCTTCTGCCACTTGTGGCACTTCCTCCTCTTCTGTCTCCTGGACCTCTGGTCCTGTCTCTGTAACTGTCTCTGTAACTCTCTGTGGCACTGTCGGGCTCTGTACGGCACTGTTAGGCTCTGTTCTGTTCTGTTCTTCTGGTTGAAGATTGAACTTCACTGTTCTGGCAGGAGGGTTATTTTCTTTCTGGATAGGTGGTTCCTTCTGCTTTGCACGCGTGATGGCAGCAACTTCCAATTCCACTAAATTGGAGGTAGGCTCTTGAGCCTTGGACGGACTATCAGTAGCACTGTTTTTTACTGGGGCTGGGCTTGGACAGTCTTTTGCAGTGTGGCCTTCTCCTTTGCATCGACCGCATAAGGGCTTGTAATCCACTGACCTTCGAGGATTTGGACAATTTGGTGAGATGTGTCCCTTTTCTCCGCATCTGTAACACTCCACTTCTGATCTCTGACCACCGCCAGACTGTCTTCCTCTGTAACTTTGGGAGGGAAATCTTCTGGGTCCGAAATTAGGACCAAACTCTCTAGGCTTGGGTCCAATATCTTGTGTTGTCATTTTGGATTCCAGCAAGTTAAATCTTGCGTCTTCTTCCTTTCTTCTCCTATCATGCATCTCCTTCAGAGAGCAAATGTCCTCTGTATGGTTCTTCTGCAAACAGTAGGAACAGAAGGCTCCAGGGATGGTTGGTTTTCGTGTACATTCAGTGGCTAAATGGCCTGCTTGATGACACTTACCACACCAAGTATTTGACCGCATCACATCTCTTCATGCTCCTACAACATTGGATATGCTCGATGTGTTCACTTTCATCGTCTGTAGCTGCTCTGTAATCACATCCATCAACTCCTTTTTGATGTTTGCAACTGAGTTGGATAAATAATCCTTCAAGCTTTCTCCTCCTAAGGCACTGGCATGAGGGTTTTGAGGAGTCTCTGTAATTACTGCATAAACGGGTTGGGCTGGTACAGAGGGGTCTCTGTTCTGGTTCTGATTCAGAGCTCCTGTTTCAACTGTTGGCTGTTGGCTCCAGTTGGTAGGGTTCCATTGTTGCTGCTGATTTGGCATTGAGGAAATTGGTTGGGACCATTGTTGTTGTGGTTGAACCATCATTTGAGGCATGGATTGTGGCCACTGTGGATTTGGTGCACTGTACTGTGATACTGGGGACGTGTGTTGGTAGGGATAGGGAGCAGTCCCTGGAACTGCGTTTGGTGGATACATCATTCCTGGCATTAGAGGAGGTAGGAATCCTCTTCCTGTATTCATTGCTAATCTAGCTTCCACTTCATCGTACAGTCTTTCACCTTCTGTTGCAGCTTGCAGTGTGGCTGGTCTTTGCAGCTCCACAAACTTACGGACTTCTGGTTGTAATCCTCTGAGAAACACCCCCTTCTGAATGCCATCATCTAGATTATGGTTAGTCCATCTCTTCAGGATGGATTCCATTCGTGAGACATAAGCTTCTACTCTTTCTCCAGAGGATTGACTTAGGTTCATAAATTCCTCTCGCATCCGCTCTTCAAAACCTTCACGCCTAAATTTAGTGAGGAAGGCCAACTTCAGGTCGTCCCATGTGCCAAAAGTTCCTGCTGCTTGTCTCTCATACCACTGAAACGCCGCGCCCTTGAAAGTGGCGGGGAATATCACTAACCAATGCTCAGGGGTTTTGGCATTGTTAGCCACACACGCTACCATAAACTCTGCTACATGAAGATCGGGGTCTTCATTGTACTCTCCTTTAAAAACTGGCAATGGGACTACATTCGCTGGCCTGTCATCAATATTTCCAGGACAGATGTGACTTGGAAGTGGACCTCCAGCAGGAGGAAGGGCTTGATGTGCCATTGGGACTTCTGTAAAGAGTTCCGCAAGGGCGTCAAAGGCGGCTTCTGCTGCGAGCTTGCTCTCGGCTCTGATTCTTGCTTTCTCTCTTCTCACGTACCTCTGGACTTGTTCTAACGCTTGCCTCTTTATTGCGTCATTCATCAGGGGTGTGGCTCCACTATGTTGTTAGTGCTCCACAGAGGGTTAACAGAAGGCTTCAGCCTTTGGAGGACTCTCTTGCCAACATTTCTTCGACTTCTTTCTTTTCAACGTCCCTGAATTCTGCTTTCATGCCACTGCACATGGGAAGATATTTGGTTCTGAAGGTGTCAAAATGCATACGTCTGAGCATTGTGGTGGTGCCATCATCATAGTAATGCCAGCTTCTGATGGTTTCAACAGTGTATGTTGTGAAAAACACTCTGTCTACCAACTTCCAGTGGGTTTCTAATTGAACAAACAGAAGATTATCAGTACACCAAGCATCCCATGTATCTTGCTGTTGAGCGTCCACGAACAAATTCCAACTCTTTTTCTTCTTGTCCCTGTGAACCTCTACAGACCAAGACTCCTGAAGCTTCTTCACAATCTCCCACTTGATGTTGTCTGGAAACTTCTCAATGAATGCCAAATCTTCCATGGATGGTCATTCTCTCTATTTCTGCTCTTCAGTTTGTTCCCAAACAGTTTGCCACCAAGATGCAAGTTTTTGCTGCTTCAATAGGAAGAGGAAACTGTCCACCACATAGAGCATGCATCATGATGGTGATGTGTTTCCGCCAGTGTGGGATGAACTTCTTGTGGAAAGTGGCTTTGATTATAAGAACTTCCAACTCTTCAGTGGAAGAAGGAACTTTACAAACATCCATTGAATTCTTCTCTTCTTAGCAATGCCATTTCCTTCATTTTCAGCCTCTTCTGGTGCTTGTTGATGGCAAGTTTCCCTGGCTGCGCACCAAAAACATGGAGCTCCGAGAGGAACACCAAGGAAAAGGGAATTCTCTTGCAAGAAAATCTATCTTGTAACATCAACAAGATTGTTTACCATGTTTCATATGATCACAATGAAGAAAAGAACACCAGGCACAACAAATCTTCATACAGCATCATGTAGATCTCCCACGGTTTTTAATAGAATCAACCATATTCTTCAATATCTTCACAAAATCCATCAATAGAACAAAGAAAGCAAAGGAATACACCATCTTTGAATGGAAATACATCACATAGTATTTATCTTCAATATCTTCATAGTCTTCTCTCTCAATCTCTCATATACAATCACTCTGTTTCAGTAGAATTGGCTATCTCTGACTCTCTCTCTCTCACTCCATCAATAATACATCATATCCTCACTAAAATCTCTCAAAATCACTCTCAATAATCACTCTTAGGTCGTGGATACCCCTCCCAAGAGGTATGTTTGATATGAAGAGTCACCAGAGCCACTACAGTGTCTTTTCATAGCTCACTACTGTCACTTCACTCTAGTCTTCTCTTGAGTCTTCAGCAGCTACTTCTTCCACTTCTTTCAGCTCTTTTGCACTTGTATTCACCTCTTTCCAAGGCTAGAAAACTTTCCCAAAGTCACACATACATTCCACAGAACACTTACAGAAGCATACAGAACAGTCTACAGAACAGTACCAGAACAGCTACAATACAGAACATAACAGATTCAGAACAGAAGCAGAAGCTCTACAGAAGACCTACAGAAAGTTACAGAAGGTCATCAAAACCACATAACTCATTCTCAAATCATTCCAAACTCTCACAAACCATTCAATAAGCTTTCACAAGATCTAAATCTTCATCAATCAATACTCCATCCCTCCCTACAGAAGACAATCAGAACAAAACAGACCAAAACAGAAGGTATACAGAACCATTCAGAACCTATCAGAACATCATAGAACCACCAATAAACATCATGAACTTCCAAAACACAATCATTATCGTCTAAAACACTCTCAAACCACTTCTAAATCAATCAATCATCTCATAAAATCAACCATTCAGCTCTCAAAAACAACAAAAATCAGCCAAAAAACAAGTCATTTCAACACTCAACAGATACATAGATGCAAATTGGATAGGATGCTCATATAATCATAGATCTATGAGTGGTTATGCTTTTGGCTTTGGAAGCAGAATGATTAGCTGGAGCAGCAAGAAGCAACCAACGATTGCATTGTCTAGTACTGAGGCTACGTAAAGGGGTGCTGCATTGGTAGCATGTGAGATTGCATGGCTGTTCAAGCTTATGGCTGATTTGGACATATAGGTGGATGCTCCAGTGATCTTGTTATGTGATAATCATAGTAGTGTACTCCTAGCAATGAATCCAGTATACCATGCCAAGACTAAACACATTGAGGTACACTACCATTTTATCAGATAGATGGTTCTTGCAAGGAAAGTAGACCTTATGCATGTGAAGATTGATGAACAGGTTACATATATATTTACCAAGTCTTTGGAAAAAGATAAGTTTAGTGTTTTTAGACAACTGCTTGGTGTATAGATGTTGTCTTGAGCTTGAGGGGGAGTGTTAAGACTTCAAGCTCAACTCTACCATCTTTAGGTTGTGTCTAACCAATACTTAGCTTGTCCAGGTGTACCACATACTGACATTAAATAAGTCGGTGAATTTAGACTTAGTCAGTACTTGGTGTGAGTGGTCTTATAGACCTTAGTGTGTTTTATTCACTTTAGTTATATGGTTATGTAATATGAAGAAAGGTAGAAGAGAGCATACATCTCCTCTCTGTTGCTCCAACCCTTCTCTCTCTCTCCCTCTCTCTCTTTCAACATATCCAAGTGCAATTAGTGATTTATTTGAAAATTTTGAAGATGTTTTAGCCATTGTGGTCATCATGCAAGACACCTGAAGCATGTGACTTCTTTGCTTGAGGGGGGGGGACTAGAAGATAAAAGACAAGAAGAAGCAAGAAAAGTGGAGATCATCAAAGCAAAGAAGGACAAGGAAAAGAAGATCTATTATGATGAAAGAAAATCACAAAAATCCTTTAATTTCATATTTGAAGATGAAGTCCACAAAGCCCTATCAGTCCTTGTCTCCAAATTTTCCTATACCTTTTTAAAGCCTTGTATGTACTTGCATTAATGCTCCAATCATAAGCCTTGTACTCCTCATGTAACCTATGCACCACAACCTCTACACACTTAGTGAGGCCTTATAACTATCCTTGGATACTTACCATGTAGCCTTTGTATGCTTCACCTTGTTTATGGTATGCCCACACTTAGCAAGGTTCTACTTATGACAGTCTCTATATACTTATTGTTTTTTAATATTGTGATTGAGGAGGAGTGTTGAGAAATATGCAATCATACTCCTATGATAAACCTCTTTGTATAGAGAAACAAGGCAAGGAACATGCGATAGCCTAGAAGAAATACTTGTATCCCATAAACATAGTGAGGAAAAGTGGTACCATCCTGCAACTATAAAAGAGTGTATTTGACAATCATTTGGATGAATGCTATTGTACTTTGTACTTTTAGTCTTGTCTCTCTGCTGAAGATTGTGTTTATGAGTCCAAGCTAATCTACCTTGGAACCCAATTCACTTGAGCAACAGTTAGTGTCTAGTATTAGTCATCATGCTTCTTATCATTGACTTCTACCCTCTATAGTTAGACCTTGCTTAATGATCCATGTTTCTCAAAAAATTGATTGAAAGTTTTTGGGACTCTCATTTGTGAACTAATGTCTATAACATTAGATGAGCTGGACTGAACTGGTTACAGGTACTAATAGATGTACATGTGGTACTTGGATGTTATACAAGGATCCTGATCAGTGAAAGATTAACTTGGTTTGGGCACTAACTATTTGAATTCTATAGCAAATACATAGAGCAGTGCAATATGGAAATTCGACATGGAAAATTTCTTGATTGGAAAAGGGTATTGGATCCTTGTTACAAGTGTTGATAAAGCTAAACACAAGCTTCTAGAAAAGAGTCCAACTACTAAATAGCTAAGAGCACATCATGCTTAGCTAGAAAGAGCTCACATAGTCCTACATTGGCTATCGCTGTGTATTTCAAATGCCATGGTAATGCACCTTATGAATTGTAAGATGCCAAAAGATGCATGGAATATCCTGATTAGATATTATGGTACTACTACCAATGTAAGGAAAATACAGTTGAAATAGAAGTTCAATACCATGGATAGGAAAGAATGATCCATTTAGGCATATGTAATAGAGATAAAAACCATTGCTGATTAGTTAGTAACTATCAGAACTGAAGTATAGGATGAGGATTTGGTTGGAGTGACCTAAATGGCCTTGCACCTGAATACAAGTCCTTTCACGCATCTATATCAGTGAGATCTGATATGCCTGACTTTAATGAGCTAGTCTTATTGCTTATACATGAAGAGGTTAAGCTAGATTTAGCTACTATGTCAAGTAGCTTAAAAGACAAAGATGTGGTATTTTATTCAAATTAGAGAGGCTATTGGCAGTCATGAAAAGATATACTTATGTGGTGGTTAGGGGACTCAAAAAAATGCATATGAAAATATGAAAAATTAAAGGGTATAATGCTATAGGTGGTGGATACTCCTCAAGTGAGGGGGAGATCTGCTATAGAAAGAGTTTCAAATAAACGATCTAGGAGACATGAAAAATTTCCTTGGTATGACAGTCATAGGCACACCTCAAGGAATCTAGATGTTACAAAAGTAGTATGCACATAATATACTAGAAAATTATGGTATATTGGAGTAGAAGCCCATGGATACTCCATTTGAATAAAGTGTCAAGTTGAGAGTTAATACAGGAAATGAGATTGAAACTGTAACCGTGTATAGACAATGGTTGGTATCTTGATTTATCTTACCATCACTAGACTTGATCTTAGTTTTTCAACTGGGTTGATTAGTTAGTTCATGAAATGGCCAAGGAAACCTCATTTAGATGTAGTGAGAAGGATTATAAAAGGTATGAGAAGGCTACAATACACTTTGGACTATTTTATGAGTATGGTAAGCCTCTTGAGCTTACAAGTTACTGTGATGTGGATTGGGCAAGATAAACATACAATAGAAGATTGATAAGTGGGTATGCATTTGGTCTTGGTAGTAGCATGATTAGCTAGAGCAATAAAAAGCAACCCATTGTGGCTCGCTTTAGTACTGAAGCGGAATATAGAGGAGTAGCCTTAGCTGCATGTAAAGTTCTTTGACTAGTTGAAATGTTAGATGACTTGGGAATACATGTGGATGAACCCATCAAGCTATACTGTGATGACATGAGTAGTGAGCTTTTGGCAAGTAATCCTATATATCATGCTAGATCAAAGCACATAAAAGTACATTATCATTTCATCATGGAAATGGTACTTAGAGGCAAGATATACCTTATCCATGTGAATATAGAAGACCAAGTAGCAAATATCTTTACCAAATTGCTTGGTAAAGATAAGTTTACTAATTTTAAATTACTAGTTGAGATATAGCAGATCACTTGAGCTTGAGGGGGAGTGTGAAGAATCAAGCTCATCTATCAAACTCCTTGTCCAACCGTAGGTTAGCAAGATGTCATGTGTGCCTCAATAAATGATTCAAGATCTAACTCTAGTCAGGAGTATGGTTAGGTTAGCATTATGGTTTCGACTCTATTGTAGTTGTGTCTAGTTATCGGTGTTACTCAAATGAATAATGAAAAAAAAAGAATACTGAGAGCTCTCTACTCTCTAAGATTGCCTCACTTCATGTGTCTCTCTCTCCCTTTGCATCTTGAATAGTCGAGAGTATGGGATCTCCCTCAACCCTAACAAATGCATCATTGGAGTTTCTTCACGATTTCTATTAGGCCACATTTTGTCTATACACAAGATAGCCACAGACCCTACCAAGATTGAGAAGATTTTTGCCATAACTTCACCAAATAACTACAAATAATTAAGGGGTTTTTTTGGCCTTGTGGGCTATTACAGGAGGTTCATTGCACATTTTTCAATAAAGGTACCTTCCCTACACAAGCTCTTGAGAAAAGATGCTAAGTTTAACTAGACATAAGATTGTGATTGAAGAAGCCTTTAATACCTTGAAGTGGTGCATTATTAGAGCATCTATCCTACAACCTCCTGATTGGATAAAGAACTTCCATGTGCACATTGATGTGTCAATCGAGGGCCTACGAGTAGTCCTTTGCCAAAAGGGATCTTCAAAGCTAGATCACCCCATTTATTGCAAGCTATAAAGTCACTCACAGAGAGTAGCACTACATAATGATGGAGCTCGAGTGCTTAGCAATGGTGTTTGCCTTGGAAAAGTTTCAACACTACCTACTATCAACCCACTTCAAATTTTATGTAGAGCATGAAGCATTGTCTTCTTGAATGAACAAGAAAGACGTCAAATGATGAATGATGAGGTGGCTCCCCCTATTCTAGGAGTTTGACTTTAAAGTGGTTACCAAGACTGGTGGCTCCCATGTCTTGGTCGAACATCTATCACAAATTCCTCCCCAATTCTTCCCTATTCTTGGTCAAGACTATTACCCCTTGGTATATAGACATTGTCAACCTTGTGGCAATACAAAAATACCCTCATGGCATCTCTAGAAATGAGAAGAAGAAGCTTCTATTGGAATAAGTCCCCTACACCCTGCTAGGCGGCACCCTATATAAGAAAGGTGAAAATGAAGTGTTATAAAGATGTTTCACAAGAAACAAGATTGGCATCATTCTAAAGGCTTGCAATAACGAGCTATGTGGAGGACATTTTACATGGTTCTCTCCTTCCAAGCATGAAATCCTTCTTCATTGAGCTATAATTTCTAAATCATGAACTTCTTGTGTACCATTGTATTTAGACCTAAGAATGCAGCCTTTATGCAATAATGAGTTGGAATAGTACATAAATTCAATTCTTTGACCAATTTTTCAGAAATAAAATCGTGTTTGCTCCCATCATCATGCAAAACAATCTTTTCTTTACCATGCACAAAACATTTCATCGATAATAAAGAATGAAGATTTGGCATACTTGGTAAAGTATCCGAAGTATTACCGATATCATCATCGTCTTCTGTGAAGTCTGGCATTTCTTCATGGTCTTCATCTTCAATCTCTCCCAAGTAGTTGATGTGAATAGTTGGCTTTTTAGATTGACAATTCACCACTAGATGTCCAGGTTGGTGGCACTTGTAGCAGACTATAGGCTTGGCTTTGGAAACATTATTGGGTAATGGATTGGAGTTTAGGTATGTTGGATTTGGCTGGAAAGATGGCTTAGGATTTGGATTTGTGTTTGATGGTAAAGCAGGGGGTCCTGTCCAGGGTTTACGGAAAGAAGATGGAACAAAGCAATTTTGATTGAATCTTCGAAAGTTAGAATTGAATTACTTTGTACCGAAGTTATTGTTAGTTGGGAATTGTTGTGGTGGTTACTTCTCTCATCCTCGAATTTGGTCTTCAGCATCATGGGCCAAAGAAATCGCATCCTCGAGAGTTGTTGGCTTGAACACGTTCACCTCCATATAGAAGTGACCAAGAAAACTAGACATAAACTTGCGCTTGTGGATTGCTGATACATCTTCAAGCATTCGAAGTTGCAATAAGGCATTTCAGAAACGCTCAATGTATTGCAAAATAGGCTCACAATCTCTTTGTTGTAGAAGATCCCACTGTTTGATTGGTTTTTCATGGAATTGAGGTGGAAGAAAATACTACAAAAATTTCTTTTGGAAAGAATTCCAAGTAGTAGGACAATCAATACTTTTGCGGACAACAGTCCACCATAACGATGCTCTGTCAACTAATGGTTAGTGACACACTTGAGTTTGTCTTTTTGGGCATACTATTCTTCATGGAAATAATCATCAAATTGACTGATAAAAGTGAGAACAGTCTTTCCATCACGTAGCCCATTAAAAGCACGGAATTTGACATTTATTTTACTTATCTTGGCTTCTTTCCTGATAGATTGTGCTTCGAGTGTCTCATTGATCGTATGTTGTATAACATCTTCGAGTTGCGGTCCATCTTGATCGACAGTAGATTGTTGAAGAGTAGCTAGTTAAGCTTGCAAAGTTTGATATGCTCTTCATTCCTCTTGAAGTTGCATTATAAATAGGTCCAATTTTTGCTCCACCATTGGTTTTGATAAATCACCTTCAGCCATTAAATCTTCCATATTTTGATCCGACATCCTATAAAATTTCAAACAACCTCACACACTCAAACTCTTATTAGCGGGATGAGCGTAGCTCAAGGTTGGGTTTACAAGGCTTGCTTCCTTTTTTTTATATGGCTTTTGCGATATTTCTTCTTTTTACGAGTATGGAAATTGATGAAGTCCTTCTTTCAATGAATACTTTATTCATGTAGATTGCATATCGTAATCTGTTTTTGCTAGGAATTGGCTTTGTCAGAGTGTAGGTACGAACGGGGGCTTACAAGAAGGTTGGAAACAAGTTCGGGATTGGTTGTGTATGAACTCCCACCATGAAAAAGGTTGAAAAATTGGAATCTTAAGCTTTAGTAAGCTTTAACTTTAAGCTTTATAAAAGCTTAAAGAAAGTTTTGAAATCAACGAGGATAGGAGGACATCAATGACTAATTTGGTGACGATCAGTACGTCCTGCCACCATTGACGTTGGAATTGGAGAGATTAAGCTTTGCTTAAGCTTTTATAAAGCTCTAAGATATTCTTAATGAAGTTTTTACTCTTTGTTATCTCTAAGAAAAAAACGTCTTTCAAAGAGACTTCCCCGGTGGTCCTCCATCGATAGAGAGTGGTCCTTCGTGATCCAACAATATAGGAAGGGGTTCTTCATCGCCAGGAACGCGCTGATATTCATAGTTCATCACGAGATTGACTATAGAGCCCATTCATTCCATGAGCTTTACCTTTGCTCGAGATGGTAAGCGATTGGAAGCCCTTGATCTCAGCTTCGCTCTGATACCACTGATGCAGAAATCAGATGTTAAATGCATACGCAGCGAGCACTGGAAGCTCCCTAAGAACAAAGAACTCTACTTAAGCTCAAAAAGAAATAAAGAAGATTTGCACGACATCAAGGAAAAAATACAAATTGGGTACAATCTCCCCCCATGCCTTGTGTGAGCGCTTCACAAGTCATATATTTGTAGATTTATTCATCTCCAAGCTAAAAAATAGCCCAATTTTACAATAAGCATGCTTTAGATTTTGTATTTTCTTTTGTCCAAATAAAGAATAAAGTGGTTGGGCGGCCCAAAAGTCAGACTGTGCCCAAATACAATGTCCAATAATTAAATATTTAAACCATGCACCCATGCGTATATAAAATCAAAAATATTTATTAAGTGTTTCAATAAATAAGCTTACCTAAATAAATATTAGCGCCATGCCTTTAATGATAAGATGCGTAAAATGATAATTTTTTCTAAGTAATTTGAATACAGGCTATTGCCTAGTGCTTCCCAACGCTACCGCCACCTGCTCTACACATCAACTGAAGCATTCACAATTGTTAAAAAGTAATAAAATTAAATCGAAAAAAGTGAATACCTAGTAGCCTTCAGCTACAAAATAAATAAATAGGTTGAAACTCTATCCTAACCTTAATTTAATACGAGTGCACTCTAAACTCATAAATGCCCATTAATTTAAAAATATATTTTGCAGAATCACTTGCCATGGAATCACTCACGTGCACATTAAATTAACTTGACGCTCAAAAAGGACAGGCACCCCCCTCAACTTCTCGGAATCCACCTTGTGTACGAGCCTTGAAAAATAAATATAGTTTTATGGAATCCACCGCAAAACCTCATGGAATCCATTGTGGTCTCATGGAATCCATTGTGGAATATGCCTCTTGGCATCAGTTTTGCTAGGCCACATTATCTCCGTAGAAGGGGTAGCAGTAATAGACCCCATGAAGATTGAGAAGATTATAGCTCTAACTGCACCAACCAACGTCAAATAGTTGAGGGGATTTCTAGACCATGTGGAATATTTCAAAAGGTTCATTGTACACATTGTGACAAAGGCAGCTTCCTTGCATAAGCTCGTGAGGAAAGATGCAGAGTTTATGTAGAATGTTGATTATGACGAAGCATTTAACACTCTGAAGCAGTGTCTAATTAAAGGACCCATCTTACAACTTCTTGATTAGATGAAGGAATTCCATGTGCACATTGATGCATCTATCAAAGGGTTAAGAGCACTCCTATGTCAAAAAGGCTCCTCAAAGTTAGACCAACCTATTTACTATACAAGCTGCAAAGTAACTGCTCGAGAGAGGAACTACACAACAGTGATGGAGCTCAAATGCCTCGTAATGGTGCTTGCCTTGGAGAAGTTTCGACATTATCTACTATCGACACATTTCAAATTCTATGTGGACCATGAGGTATTGTCCTTCTTGATGAACAAAGCAGATGTGAAGGGAAGAATGATGGGTGGCTCCTTATGTCTGAGGAGTTTGACTTTAAAGTGGTTACCAAACACAGTCGCTCCCATGTGTTGGCTGATCATCTATCATAAATCCCTTAGAGTGATGAAGAGGAGCGGAATGACCCAGACCTCCCTAATGCTTCCCTCTTTCTGGTTGAGATTATAACCCCATGGTATGCATATAAACCAACCTTTTGGCTACTCAATAATATCCTCTTGGTATCTCTCCAGTCATGAGAATAAGAAGCTTCTATTGGAATCAGCCTCTCACACCTTATTAGGTGGCATTCTGTACAAGGGATGCAAGGATGAAGTGTTGCGTAGATGTGTTCTAGGAGATGAGATCGGGATAGTTCTAAAAGCATGCCATGACAAGCCCTGTGGAGGACACTTTACAGAAGAAGCGATAGCTAGAAAGGCTCTACTCATAGGATACTGGTGGGACAATCCTCCACAAAGATACCTATGATTACTGCACACGTCGTGATGCTTGTCAATGGATGGGAAAGCCTATAAAATCCAGTGCTATGCCCCTATATCCCATCCTTCCCCTAAAGCTATTTGAGAAATGGGGAATTGAATTTGTTGGCCCCATCAATCTTCCAACCAGAAGAAAGCATAATAGATAAATTTTGGTTTGTACCAACTAAGTCACCAAGCGGTGTGAAGCGCTGAAGCTTTGAAGTGAGGTGATGTCAATAGCATGGCCCTATTCTCATACGAGAACATCATCACCCATTTTGGCAATCCCTTAAAGCTAGTAAGTGACAAAGGTATTCACTTCATCAACAAGATTATGGAAGAATTAACACAGCTATACAAGGTCCGCCATCGCAAGTCCACGCCTTACTACCCCAGAGCCAATGACTAAGTTGAAGTTACCAATCGCATCCTTTGCTCAATCTTGTGACAAGGACGTGTGTCGCATATTGCTGGGATTAAGACAATCATCTTATAGAGGCCCTTCGGGCATACAGAACCTTCCATAAGGTTAGACATCCTTTCAATTAGTGCAAGTTGTTTTCCTTGTTGAGTTAGAGCTGCCCTCCTTTCAAGTGGCTATCAAAGAATTCCTAGGCCTTGATGAGTCATTGTAGTGCCATCTCCTGCACTTGAATGTTTGGATGAGACTCATAGGATGGCCCTACAGTGTATGGAAGCCACATAGGTTTGATGAAGGGTCTATTGCGACAACTTCACAACTTGCACTAATTGAAAGGATGTCTAACCTTATGGAAGGTTCTGTATGCCAAAGGGCCTCTATGCTCTAGGAAAACTACAACAGTGTTGGATGGGCTCCTATAAGATACTTGCTGTCAACCCTAATGGGTCTGTTTAGATATATAGGCCATCGATGCTTTTGATGATCCCTTCCTAATTAATGGCTATTGCCTACAGAAGTACTTTCCCTTGGGAGTCTTGACAATCACAACCAACAGTTCCCCTCCTTTTGAGATGTTACTCCTTCCTACTTCTCATACTGCTATTGATATCCATCTAGCTCATCCTAATGCGGTGGCCTCATTCCTCTATCCCCTCACAACCACGTCCCACCCCTACTTTTCTCCCTTATTGTTTGATCCAGCAAAGGTGGCATGGATGGTTTTGACACATGGTATTCCTACCATTCTCCTCTTGGAAATTTTTAATTAAAAAAGAAAAAAAAAGAGAAAAAATATATATATCAGTCATGGGAGAAAATGACTTCGATCCTTGTCATGTCGACCTATTCTTTGAGAAAAGGTGGAAACACCCTTGAGAGTAGGGAAAAAAAGGAAGAAAAAAATCAAGATTGTTATGAGAGAAAGATAAGAAATTCCTTGTTATAATAGGCCTCATTCCAAGAAAATGTGGAAAACACCCGAGAAGCTTGCTATGGAAAATGTGGTAACACCCCACAATACAGATCAATTGATTTCTCAATTCACCTTCTAGGATATAATCTTGAAGCCACCTCCTTGGTGCACTATATCCTGCAACTCCATCAGTGCATATGACTCCTGCAATAGACGACATCTCTTACCTACAATTGAAAGTCCAAATTTGTTGGCTACTTTCCTAGGTACACCTCTTCATCAACCAATACAAGTTGACATCATCATCAACGAAATGAAGCTGATCTTCATTGACAATCCCTTGAGTGACATGAGCTAACCACATAGGGATGTGCATATGGGTTGCCCTCTGTATTTATCAAATGAGTATGAGACAGAGAGTGGAGTGAGTGACCAGTCTTTGTCCTTTAAATCCAAAAAAGAGGTGAGATGTGTAAATGGAGAATTGAATGCATGAGCGGGGCCTCTCAATGCACAAGGCATGATTTGTTCATATGCATGACACTATAAGACTCTCTAGCCTTCCTTCTTGCATCATATGTCAGCACAAGGCGAGATACATTACTACACCATCAATTGTGCATAAGGCATACAACCTTTGCACAAGTGGTAACGAGGATTACATCAATAGGTGTGAGGAACTTGGTTGCCCTCCTGTATCTATCAATAGAGCACGAGACAAAGGGGGGGGGGCTGAGCATGATTTCTTTTTCTTTCATTAGGTGAGGATTGAGGGATGTTACAATAATTGGCATCATATATGTTTTCATTTTCCTATCCACACATCAGATGGGCCTTCGTCATCACTATACACACATCACTCTATTCTCTCACTGCACTATAAGGCTCCTTGACCTTCCTTCTTGTACCTATTCCAGATAGGATGGGATGCACTAATACACTATCAATAGTGGATGTTGGCATAATCCTTGTCAAAGATCTCTCTTGTTGATTTCTAAACCGGGTGTGAGATATGGGTTCTAGTCATTCTCCTTGAGTGTTGTGAGTTATGGGATGAGTGAATGGTCTATCATTCCAACATGAGTGACTATCAAGATCGAGTGTTGTATTCTTCACACTATCAATGGCTTAATGGATCTTCATCAACAATGCTACCTCCTTGGGTACTGCTGCATGGTCCCTACCATAATACAATTGTATTGAGGTTATTCAAGCGTTTCAAGCAAGCACCTATGGCTATCTCTCATCTAGCCAATGTGCCTTTGATCCTATCAGGTTGTAGTGAGCTTACCTTGATGCCCGAATGAGTTTTCTCCTCCCTCAAGCACACTAGTAGCTCCATGATTCATGATGCAAGCTCAAGCCTCCTCAAGCCTCCACCTCCAAGCTTCATCCTCCATAGTGCTCTACAAGACCAGAGAAGAGAAGAGAAGAGAAGAGAAGAGAAGAGAAGAGAAGAGAAGAGAAGAGAAGAGAAGAAGAATATAGAAGATTATGGAGAGCTTCACCTCCAAAATCCCTCATCCTCATACACTCACCTCTCTCCCTCACACTCCCTCCCTCAAGCACACACAAGAAAGCAAAGAGAAGAGAAGAAGATGAGAAGAAGAGTCCAATTTTTCCATGTACTAAAGAATGAGCTTCTCTATTCACTTTTTGGCTTTTATACATATAACCCTAAATCCCTCTTGGATGCTCATCCCTTTTTTAGATGGTCATCCATTGTGGCAAGGTCCTCTAATCTATTTGCCTTATCTCTTTACCTATGCCTACCTACCTTTTACAATTTGCACAGGAGGGAGCCTAGCACTCTTTTATAGTAGTTTTAGGGGCTCCTTGCATTTAAGGATACACTTTTACCTCTGGCTTGATTTTTGAGGATGCCCTTGTGCTTTTATTTGTTCTCCATACTGCTTCTTTCATTGCATCCACATTCTTGACTTCTTTTTCTTTCGTCTCAAATTGGGGTTAACATTACTCCCTCCTAGATGAGTGCCACCCCCATGGTACTTACGAAGCTTTACTGATGAGGTCTTGGTACTTGGGTGGTTGCCAAGGTGATGATGGGCCTTGTGTGGGTGGGGACTAGTTGAGAAGCTAGGAAAATGACTGTGTTTCTAGGGGCCATAAATATGTTGGGTGGATATGGCGCGGCCTCCGATGTTGGTGGTTTGCAACATCCATCATTTCTTGGAAGAGAAGAAGTGCACAACCTAGGGGGTGTGTTAATCCTACCATGTGGTGCATTGTGCTTGTGTGAGTGGAACCGGGAGTTGGGTATCATAGGCAAGCCGAGGTGGTGTCCCATACTTGAGAACCCAGTTCATGCATAAGGGCAGTGTGGTGGGTACGACCTAGGGGGAGACAGGTCTAACAAGTGTGACCTCCCTAGGTATATCCTACCCTTGATGTGCCCTAAGCATGTGTAGTGGGGAATCAAAAGGGCTAGGGGGTTAGGGATAGAGCCGGCTGATTGAAGCCAGTGGACATTCCTAACTTGAGAACCCTTAAATACAATGCTCGTGGCCTATGTGAAGTGAGGTGATCTAACTGCTTGCTTGTGAGGTAACTGTCTTTCCTTTTGTTATCTTCTTTTACTTTTTTCTCTCTCTTTTTTTGGATTATGACCTTTGAGGGGCAGTACAAAATAGAGGATCTATTCCTCAAGTTCTTGGGTGTGAGATGGGGAGGTAGGGGGCTTCAATGATTTACTAAGGAAGTTTCTACTTAGCATATACCCTTTTTGGCCCATCCTAACATGGAGAGAAGTGGTGGGAAAAATTGGATGGTACAACTGGTAAAATGGCTATCGTTCATGTCCTTAAGGAGAGACATATAAAATGATGGGAGTAGAGCAGCACCGAGTTGAGTCATGGCACATCTATCTATTTCTACATTAATGTAAAAAAAGAGTGACAGAAGATGGTACTCTACTGGTGCAGGGGGTTGCTTGAGGAGTTTCCTAAGTAATCTAATATAGTTACATGTTGTTACAAAGGTAGGGTCTAGGCAGGAAAAGAATTCCATTAAGAATTGGGCCATGAAGTCCCATAGATCTTGCTTTGAGAAAGATCTTATTCTGAGAAAGTGAGTGCTTGTTTGAGCTTTGTGGCGTTGACGTTGTAGATCTTAGGGAAGTTGTATTGGCTATGGATGTCAGGATTGAAATCTACTCATACCCTATGAGGATACGGTAGGTAGATTGGATCATTTTTCTTGAAGGGTAGGGAAAACAAAATGACATCTAGGCATCTACATTCATGTTCTAGACTCTTCTCCTCCATTTAGGTTGGGATTCATGGCCTTTCACTATGTGGGGTACCTCCTCGACCTTTTTTTCCTAGTAGTCTAGAGATTTCATTCCCCATGTGGTTGGATTCTTTTCCCTTTCAATGAGCCATTGGTCACTAAGCCTTCTTTCTATGGTGATCACTTCCTTTACTGCTTCAGTGGCTTCGGTGGATAGTACTTTGCTTAGGGCTACTAGGTATAGGAAAGTGAAATCAAAGGGCTGGCAACGGTTTTCCCATTGCTCCCATAGTGACAGTCCCATGTTCCAGTTCATGGGTGAGTAGTCTTTCTTTGGTGGGATAGGAGGCTCTAGGATTGCAGGCGGTTGCACCTTTGCTCTTTTGTGTGCTTGTTCAAGCATTCTAGATCTTTTGTTTTTAGCCTTTGCTTTCGTTTCCGCGATGGTGTCTTGTTCTTTAGGGGGTTCTAGGCTGTGATGAGGGAGGTGGCGAAATCCACTCCTCATCTTGTTGTGCCCCGTCATGGCTTAATCTTGCTTGTGCTTCCAGTGGCTGTTTCTCTTGGAGTTCTAATGTGTTAACCTTCTGCAGCATCAAGCCCGCTCTCAACAAATTTTCTTGTTGATCTTGCCAAGTCAAATTGAGTCCTGTGTCTTGGATTTGGGAGCACAACCCTTGTTTTATTGCCTTGCGAGCTATTTTGAGCTTCCTTTTAAGCGCATCAACTACTTCCTCCTCTTTAGAGAGTGTGATGTCCAAGATTGTGTTGAGGAAGGCATGCTGTTGGGCCTCTAGACTTGCCTGAGTAGTGTCTATCCTACTTTCTTCTAGTATTCTACTTCCTTCTGTGAGGGCCAAACGACTCATCAAGTCTTTGAATTTCTTCTCACTCTTTCCCTCCCATTCCTTTGCCTTCTTTTTTATTTCTTCCAAGCCCTCATTTTGCCTTTGGGATAGGGCAACTATCGTCGGTTCTTTCCCCTTCCATTTCTGTGCTAGTTCTTCCTTCTCCTTTGTTAGCCACTTGATCTCTCTTTCCAATCTCCTTAGTTCTTCTATCTTTCTTTGATGTTCTTCTTATTCTTGTGCTCTCTTTGCCTCTAGTGCAGCGAGCTCTTCCATGTCCTCCTGGAGTCTTCTCATCTACATTCAAGCTCCGCCTACTTGTAGGATAAGGATCTTGTACTCCCTTTGCATTCCAACTAGCTATTGGTTCTCTTGTTCTAGTCTTTTTTGCCAGTGTTCCTTCTTATCTTCCTTGGCCTTGAGTTCTGCTTTTAGCTCCTTGATTTCTTTTTGTTGCATGGCCACTTAGCATGTCTTTTCTAGTTAGAAGGCACTCAACATTTCTTTTTCAACTTCTAGCTTTGCCACTGCGGCTATCTTCTCCTCCTTTGCTCTTTCCAATTGAGCGTAAAGCTCCTTGACATGCTCGTCTTGATCAGTGGGCTACGGCCCTTGGCTACAGCCTTGTAGTGGTGGTAACCTGGACTCTTTGTCGCTTGGACCCCTGTTGGGATTTGGTATTTGTAGCTCTGCCAGTCTTTTCATTCCTATCATTGGGGTCCATGCTGCACTAGAGTCATGTGTTGGGGTATGGGATTTGTCGACTAAGAACTGCACCCATGCCATGAGGTTGCTAGCATCAACCATGGGTGGAGTGCGGCTTTGCCTTTTGCCTCTAGAACAAGCGAGAGCAAGTCTTTTGGTACTTGGCCATTGGTCCCCGGCCTATTGTCTTTCCTTGGTGGGCTCATCACTACCAAATCCTTGTGCCTGCATTGCTGCTCAATGGACATGTGCACAGCTTGTGTCAAGTCCTCTTCTTCCTTGCTTCTCAACTCTTTTCCTTCTTCTTTTGCCTTCCTTCTCTTTTCCTCCTTTGCCCTTTTTGATTCTTATGTTCTTCTCTGTAATTCAACCTTCTCTTTGTTTCTTGTCTCTTCTTCAGCTATCTTGGACTTTCTTTGTGCTCCATCAAAGTATAATGTATATGTCCATAATGGGTTTACACAGCCGACCATCAAGAACCCCCTTATTCTAATTATGATAGTCAAAGTTCAACATATTTAGAGGATGAACTGACGGCTCCATTGGACCTTCTTCATTAAACTCAATAGGGATGCTTGTTAAGATTTGTAAACAGTGATGGAAGAAAACTTTCATTTCCCACGCAAAGGTACCATTTTCTTGCTCAATCACTTTATATCCCTTGCTCCACCAGATAAGCCTCCCCTGATGATATCTGTGCTCGAGATATGGGTACTCCAAATAAGGAATTAATCTCCCCATCAACCAATTTAAGCTCTCCTGCAGGTCTCAAATCAACCCTAGCATGGACCTACAATGTATTTTTTTGCGTTAGCATACTTAGAAATAATAAGGTTTAATCTTATTAAGATTAACCTTATTCTTAAATTCCACTCCTTGTAGATCAGCTAATAGAACAGTGGACTTATTTTTACCTATCCGAACTATCCAGTAAGGGCCATCCCATCAAGGTTCCAACTTTCCTAGAAATAGCTCCCTATGCGCATCGTAATATAGAACTAACTGCCCCTTTTTAAAAGTATATTTCTTTGCTTTCAGATCATGCAACCGTTTCATCCAACGTTTAGCTACCTCCTCATGCAACAAACTCTGTAATTTGAGCTTGTCTAAGTGGGCTATAGTTGTAAACCACTCAAATAGGGTATCTTCACCACCCAGAGAATGATTGATTGCAAATCTAATGGTCGACAACTCAATTTCTAAGGGCAAGACACACTCCTCCCCATAAACTAATTTGAATGGGATGTGGCTAGTGGCTCCTTTAAATGTTGTATTATACGCCCAAACTGCCACATATAATTTTATATCCCAGTCCCGCTTCTTTTCGGAGACTATCTTGGATAGGTTGAAGAATTTTTGCGGCCTATTTGCTAGGTAAGGTTGAACGTATGGTTGTGAGTACGAAAGTCTTCTAGGTAATCTACAATGCGCAACGTCGTGGCTAAACCTACCACAATTAATGCAAGGTTGTGACCTAGGGTCCTAACACTTGGCTCGTAAATGGTTTTCGGCACAGTACACACATTGAATGTGTGGGCACGTTGGTCTTCTTAACATCTTTTACATCTTGGCTATTTCCATTTTCATGTCAGCTAATTCCAAGTTGTTGTCCTTGGCCTTTCCCTTTTCTTGGGTACTTGTGCCTGATCACTCATTGGATGCTGAATCTCTCTCCGAACTTCTAGATTTGGTCTCTTCTTGGCTCGAGTTCTTGGAGCTCCTCTCCTTCAGTTGTTCGTCTACTCAGATAGCTTCTTCAAACACCCTAGCTAGGGCGTCCCCCTGTAAGCTCAAGTTGCCTGCTAAGGCTTTATAAAGCTCCTCATTTCGTATTCCACTAATGAATACTATCGATACTGCTCTTTCAGTCGGTCGTTCGCCCATTGGGATTCTCTTAAAGAGACTTCTAATGTGGATCACATAGTCGCAGATGTCCTCTTTTTCTTTCTTCTTGACATTCATAAGTCATACTTGTAGGTTGTTAGAGTATTTGGGCTTGGAAAATATCTTAATGAAGAGGTTTTTGAGGCCATTGAAGTTTCCTCACTCTACGACATCTAAACTTGTGTACCAAGTTAGACCCTTGTTGCCTAAGAAAAGCCCAAATGCTTGAGAGCACTCAGTCAAGTCGGTGAGACCCTTGGCCTTGTAGACCTACTCAAATTACTCTATAAATTTGTTGTATGGATCATCATGGGACTAGTACTTATCGAGTTGCTTAGTGATAACTAGTATCTTAGGTTAGCTCTTGGAACCTTGGCTTACCCCTAACCCTGCTAGTAGTGACGTTGCTAACGCTGCGGCGCTGTGCTTTGCCTGCTGTATTTTCAAGAAATCGCTTCATGAGAAGCTCATTCAGTGTTAAGTCTCCTTCTAGTGCTCTCTCATGGTTTGCTTCCTGCCTGCAAGGTTTATCACTTGCTAGATCTCTTGCATCTCTATGTTATGCCTGAGGCTCCTAGTCTGGTGGTCTGGGTTGTATTCCACTATGCCTTGCAGTGCTTTATGGGCTAGCTTTCTTTCCTCCTCTACGTCGGCTATGATGGCGTTTGCCATTCTACTGTGGTGTTCATATCGAGCGTGAGAATCATAGCTATTCATCAACTGTTGGATCGCTTCTGGGAAAACTCCTAAGTTGAGTTGCTCATTCTGCCTGCGGTGGTCTGAGCTCTCTTCTGACATGGTTGCATTCTTGTGCTCCACCAAGCTATTGATAAGGTCAAGTAGGTTGGGTAGATCCACGTCTCTATCGCTACGTTGGGCTCTGATTTCCTATCTATGACTTGGGATCTTCTCCTATTGGAGGGTTCCTTCAATTTCTTTTATTTGAGTGAGTTTCTTAATTATTGCATACAATCCTTAATTTATCTCCAGTCAGTGCGGGCGTGTGTGTGTTCTTTTCCATGCATGTGTGTTTAATCAGGCTTCTAGCTATTCTTAGGTGCTCTTCAAGTGTCGAAAGTCAAGGTGAGTGAAAAGAACAAGTGTCTAAGCAACTTATGCACTCTTGTCTTGTCTTAGTATTGATAGGCTTGTCCAATCAAAATTTTCCCATCTTCATAGGTTTTAGGGTTCCTTGCTGCGTCATCTTACTCATTTTAGGTTTGTTTTGGGATCTATGAATCCATTGGCTACCGTTAAGGTGGTGACTCTCTCAATAGTCTACTCAAGCTACTAAGCGGCCGCGTCTCGCGAATTCACCTGTTCCTTGTACTAGAATCGAGTTCTAGGTGTCGCGATGGCTCACCAAGGTTTATGCAGTTGAGATCTAGTTGGTCTGGTGCAAATTTCCCAAGAAAATTGCAAAAATCTAACTCGGCCCAACTCATCCGAATTGCAGGGGCCGAGTGGTAGACTCGGATGATTGAATAGGAACAGTGGCCGAATTTGCGGCTCAGACAATTGAACGGATGTGGCTGAGGGCGGAGTCGATCGTTTGGATGGGCCAAGTCAACAAGGGCCAAATCAAGTTGGCTGAGGGCCGAATCCAACTAGGGCTGAATGGTATGTTCGGATGACGAGCCAAGCGATAAGTATCCGAATTAGGTGGGCAAAGTGGGATCTCAGACCGACCGAGGCGCGAAGGCTGAGGGCCGAATTTAAAGGTGTTGGCCGAGTTTTTGGTTCGGACGGGTGGAATTTGCCAAATGCAGGAAGGCCGAGGGCTAATTCTGGGACTCAACCTTGAACCAAGCCACTCGGACGAGCCGAGTCGCATGCGACATCCGCAGCACCGAGGATGATTTTGCTAAATCTAGCAAGTCAAGCAATCACCAAGCACACAAACTTCTAGATCACAACAAGAATATAGGAGGAAGGGTTTGATATACCTAAGGTGTGTGAAGAATTCCCCAATGGCAAGATCGAATTGAATCACCAATGGAAGCTCTCTCTCTCTTTCTCTCAATGCTCGGGTGAAAAAATAAGCTCTTCTATGGTGTCCTAGCCCTTAAACCCCTTCCCAGGCAAGGTCTTGCTATCCCCAATTCCTCACTTTTCGACATTAATCATTTCAACAACTCTTTTTTTTTATAACCACGATTTGTGCTCTATTTTGCCTTACTTTACAACAGCAAACCCTACGCTTTTCCAATTTGATTTCTTAACCCTAAACCTACGCTAAATGCAACAAAATCAAAAGCAAATAACTAGAGTGATTTTCCCTTCTTTTCCAATCATCAAACAACCAAGATAACCAAAATATTTACTTGTATCAAAGATTAAAGAAACCCAAACTTTCTACCTATCTCAAGCTTTGTTTTGAGGATGAATCCCTTATTTCAATGCTTGATATGAGGCATGCAAGTGCTAAAGCTTGGATCCATTGGTCTCAACAACAGAACCAAAATGTAGAGGGAGCTCACTTTCAACCACCAAGACCCATAGACCGCTTATTGCTTCAAGTGTTTCAAGTGAGCTCTAATGGCTATCTCTCACCTAACCGACACACCTTCAAATCTACGAGTGTAGTGAGCTTATCTCCATGTCAAAATGAGTTGCCTCTTCCCTCACATACATTGGTAGCTCCACGATCCTAGATGCTAGCTTAAGCATCCTCGAGCCTCCTCCCTTGAGCTTCATCCACCATAGCCACACATGTGCACAAGAAGAGAAGAGAAGAGAATAAGAGAAGAGGAGATGGTGAAGAGCTTCACCCTCTTGATCCCTCACTCCCACACACTCTCACACAACCTCTCTCAAGAGCACACACACAAGCAAGGTGAAGAGAAGAAAAGAAGAAGAGAGGATTCTTGTTAGCCACACACCAAAGAATGAGCTTCCATTCACTTTTTGAACTTTATATACAATTCCTAAAATCCCATGGGCACTCATCCCTTTTTACATGACCGGCCCCTCTTCTTGCCTCATGTCTTAAGCCTACACTTGACTGTTCTTTTATAAATGACACATGAGGGATCCTGGTGCGCTTTTACAAGAGTTTTTAGAGTTTTTTGAGGCACCTTCCATTTAGAATTGCACTTTTTTCCTTAGCTTAGCTTTAGGGACAACCCTTGTGCCTTTGGTCTTTTTTTGTCCTTTTTTCACTCTTTGCTTCATATTTCCACCATCTTTCACAAAAAACCGAGGTTGTGGCCAAAACAACGACCATGAAGAAAAAGTTTCTCTGCTATTGACTCAATGAGGCTCTCTTGCAATCAACATCTCTCTCTCTCTCTCTCTCTCTCTCTCTCTCTCTCTCTCTCTCTCTCTCTCTCTCTCTCTCCCCCCACACCTATAAGGAAGCGCTGCTCTAATCCATAAGCTTCTTCCATAGCTTCCAAGAGACATTGAGATGCTGAGCGAGGTCATGCTCTAAGAGCTCATCAATTTTAGAAAGTAGTTGTTACTGCTAAAAGCGCAACCAGAAGTTAACCCCGAATCCATTCAACCCAAAGGACTGACTATTCCATAACAAACCAAGGTTGCGGCCCTAACCTATAATCATGATGGATGGCTAGATGTAGATAATCAGGTTCGGTGATGCCCACTCGATGCGTGGTGCTCACCCATATATTCGTCAATTTTTGTTTTCATGCTACAAAAATGGAACCCCCTCCCTCACGACATCAATGATGTCGTCAAAAGCGCTAAAAGAAAAAGTTATCTCTTTAGCATTGATGATTTCATCGAAAATTTTAAAAAGTAAGTGTTCTCTATTTACCTCCCCATTACTATATAAATAGGGATAGATCCTCACACGTAAAAAAAGGACACACACAACAATGATCGTGCAACAAAAGTCTTTCTCTGCTATTGACGTGACCAAGATTTACTGCAATTGCTTGACTCTCTCTCTTTCTCTCTCTCTCTCTCTCTCCACACCTATGCACAAGCACTACTTGAATCCATCAGATTCTTGCATGGCTCCCAAGACATGTCAAAATGCTGATTGAGGTAACACTCTGAGAGCTTCCCAATGTGAGGAGGTAGTTGCTGCTGCAAAAGCACAAGCAAAAGTTAACCCTGAATCCATTTAACCCAAAGGAATGGTTATTCCACAACAAATCGAGGTTGCAGCCATAACTTGTAATCACAGTGGAAGGGCAAACAAAGATAATTAGGTTAGGTAACGCCCATGCGACTCGTGCTACTCCCCAAATATTTGTCAATTTTTATCTTCATGTTATAAAAATGGAGCCTTCTCCTTGATATCATCAATGATGTCATAAAAAATGCTAAAAGAAAGTGTTCTCTCTTTACCATTGATGACATCATTGAAAATGGTAAAAAATCAAACATCCTCTCTTTATCCCCCCCATTACAATATAAAGAGGGATAGAGCATCATCACATCAGAAAAGGACACACATATGAATGACCACGCAACAGAAGTCTCTCTGGTGTTGACACAATGAAGCTCTGCTGCTACAATCAACCTTTGTATCTATGTATCTCTCTCTCTCTTCACACCTACACAAAAGCACTCTTCAAATCCAAGAGCTTCTTCCATGACTCCCAAGAGACATCGACATGCTAAGCGAGGTCACGCTCTAAGAGCTCCCCAATGCAAGGTAGTAGTTGTTGCTACTAAAGCAGAAGTGAAAGCCAATCCTCGATCCATTCAACCAGAAGGACTGGTTATTCTACAACAGACATCTGACACTCGGTGCTCACCTATATATTTGTCAAGTTTTATCTTCATGCTATAAAAATAGAGCCCCTTCCTTGACATCATCAATGACATCGTCAAAAATTCTAAAAGAAAGTGTTCTCTCTTTATCATCTATGACATCATCAAAAATGCTAAAAACCAAGCATTCTTTACCCCCCCCCCCCTCCTGGTTACAATATAAAGAGGGGTAGAGCATCATGTCAGAAAAGGACACACATAACAACGACCATGCAACAGAATTCTCTATGGTGTTGACATGACAAAGTTCTTGCTCTTATAATCAATCTCAGTCTCTCTCTCTCTCTTCACACCTACACGAAAGCACTGCTCAAATCCATCAGCTTCTTCCATGGTTCCCAAGAGACATCCAGATGCTAAGCCAGATCAAGCTCTGAGAGCTCCGCAACTAAAGCTAAAGCAAAAGTCATGGTAACCCATATATTCCTCAATTTTTATATTCATGCTAAAAAAATGGAGTCCCCTTTTTTATGTCATCACAAATGACGTTGTCAAAAAAGCTAATAGAAAGCGTTCTTTCTTTATCATCGATGACATAATTGTAAACAATAAAAAGTAGTCGTCCTCTCTTTACCCCCCCCAATTACTATATGAACATGGGTAGAGCATGACATCAGAAATGACACACATAACAATGACCTTGCAACAGAAGTGTCTCTACTATTGATGGAACAAAGCTCTACTACAATCCATCAGCTTCTTCCATGGCTCTCAAGAGATGTTGATATGCTTAGCAAGGTCATGCTTTGAGAGGTCCCCAACATGAGGAAGTAGTTGTTGTTGCTAAAGTGCAAGCTGAAATTAATCCTGAATCTATTCAACTCAAAGGACCGATTATTCCACAACAAATAGGGGTTGCGGCTAAACCCGTAATAATGATGGATGGCCAAACACAGATAATGAGGTTAGGTGATGCCCAACACATGGTGCTCACCCATATATTTGTCAATTTTTATATTGATGGTACGGAAAGGGAGCTCCCTCCATGACTGTCAAGAATCGCGTGGTGGAGGGGATTGCTCAAGATGCTGTGCCGAACACAATGCACAAGGAGAAGCTCACTCAAGAGACAAGAAGAGAGATGGAGGCCAAAACGTTTTCTTGCTGATTTCTTCTTCTTCTTCCACACACTTTACAATGTACACAAAGTATAGATAAGATACAAGATAAAAGGAAAGTGGCCTACTAAGTCAAACAATGCATAACCGACTACACTAGTCGACTGGCGCTATAACTATGCCAGCTGTAAATAGGTGTAACAATCTGAATATAATAAGTAATGAGTCAGTGGCCATGTGAGAGTCATAATGACCACCGACGTGCTAAGTGTAGACGTGTGGACCTATCTAACCAGGAGGTCCATCATCAATATCCACATGTGTTGAGCTTGTCATCTCAACACTCCCCCTCAAGCTCAACTGCATCTCTGCAACTCCAAGTAAGCTTCAAAACTTTTGAAGCTTCTCTGTACCCAATGCCTTCGTGAAGATGTCAGCTATCTGATCGTGTGTGCTGACATACACCAAGTCAATCTCACCTGCTAGTACCTTCTCTCTCACAAAGTGGTAGTGTACCTCAATATGTTTTGTCCTGGCATGGAACACAGGGTTCCTAGCCAACTGTATACTGCTCATGTTGTCACAATAAATGACAACTGGACCTTCCACCTGCACATCCAAATCAGCCAATAACTTTTGCAGCCATACTACTTCACATGCTGCAACAGCAGCACCTCTATACTCAGCCTCTGTACTCGACAAAGCAACTGTAGATTGCTTTTTGCTGCTCCAAGCAACTGCTGCACTACCAAGAGAGAACATGTATCCGCTGGTAGATCTTCTATCCGACATACTACCAGCCCAATCTGCATCTGTGTATCCAAACACATGTACGTCTGTACCTGCCTCATAGAAAAGTCCATAATGTAATGTGGACTTGACATATCTCAATATGCGTCTCACTGCATCCAAGTGTGGTTTTCTAGGTACTTGCATAAATTGACTCACAAGACCAATATCGTAGCTCAAGTCTGGCCTTGTAATAGTCATGTAAATCAAACTCCCCACTATCCTCCTGAACATAGTAGGGTCTTCTATCTCATCCCCAACATCAGCACTCAGCTTTACATTCTACTCCAACAGGACTGAAAGTGGTTTGCATACTGTCATACCATACTTGGACAACATATCCAAGCCATACTGTCTTTGGGATAGCCATATACCATCATCACATCTGACCACCTCAATGCCAAGGAAGTACCTTAGCTCACCTAGATCCTTCATCTCAAACTTCATCTTTAAACAGCCCTTGACTTCAGCAATCCCACTATCACTATCACCTGTAATAATCAAGTCATCCACATAGATGACTATGATGACCAAACCTGCATCTCCCTTTCTCACATAAAGTGAGTGATCAGCATCAGAAACATAAAAGCCAATATTGACAAGATACTCTCTAATCTTGTCAAACCATGCTCTAGGTGCTTGCTTGAGCCCATAGCGTGCCTTCTTCAATCTGCACACATACGTGGGATGCTCTAAATCTTCATAACCTGCTGGCTGATCCATATACAGTTCTTCCTGCAAATAACCATGCAAGAAGGCATTCTTTACATCCATTTGCTGCAACCTCCAACCTTTGGCTGCTGCCAAAGCAATCACACATCTGACAGTTTCCATCCTAGCAACTGGACTGAAGGTTTCATCATAATCTATGCCATATGTCTGGGCATAGCCTTTTGCAACCAGCCTAGCTTTGTACCTGCTAATAGAACCATCTGCATTGTGCTTAATCTTATAAACCCACTTACATCCAATAGCTTTCTTTCCCTTCGGCAATGATACTAGATCCCAAGTCTTATTAGCCTCTAATGCAGCCATCTCCTCATCCATTGCTGCATCCCAATGAGTATGACCAACAGCCTCCTCAAAACATGTAGGCTCAACATCCTCAACTAGTTTCACCATATAAGCATAATGGTGAGCTGCATAACCTTCAAAACCAAATCTTTTAACAGGGTATCTCACCCTGCTAGACTTGCGTACCACTGGATCACTCAATGGAGTCTTTGCATCAGCCCATGCTCTCTGCACACCTGGAGTTCTCACTGAAGGAATGCCAAGCTCATCATCTAAGCTCTCTGAGCCACTAGAGTCTCCATCAAGTACTGCATCAATGCCTTCTGACACTTTATTCTTTCCTTTGTCTTTACGTGTAGTGCTACTAGATGCACCCGAAGATGTAGAGGTACTCCTTAGTCTCCCAGACCAAGGACTACCAGATGATGTCTCTGGTCCACTAAGAGTTCGTGATTCTTGCTTTTCAGCCTGCACATGAGTGTCATGATCATCATCATCATCCAATGCATCACCACTAGATGCATACCAGCTGCTCATTTCATCAAAGATGACATCCTTGCTCACTTTGAACTTACATGTGACAGGGTTGTAACAGCGATACCCTTTCTGCTCTAAAGAGTATCCAATAAAGACACACTTTTCAGCCTTTGGATCCAGTTTCTTCTGCAATTCATCTGGCACATGAACATACGCAATGCAGCCAAATACTTTCAAGTGTGAAACATCAGGCTTCTTACCTGTAAAACATTCTTTGGGGGTCATACCATGAACTGCAGCTGTGGGAGTTCTGTTCATAATATAAACAGCAGTATGAACAGCCTCAGACCAAAAATGCTTAGGCATATTCTTTTCAGCCATCAAGGCGCGTGCAACTTCTGCAATATGCCTGTTTTTCCTTTCTGCAACCCCATTTTGCTGTGGGGTATACCTGCACGTGAACTGTCTCTTTATACCATGAGACCTCAGAAAATCATTGAACTCATTTGAGAGGTACTCTCCCCCTCCATCTGACCTCAGGCACTTTACTTTCAAGCCTGTTTCTCTTTCAACTGCAGCCTTGAAAGTTCTAAAGTGCTCAAACGCTTTACTCTTTTCCTTCATAAAATATACCCACAGCTTTCTAGAACAATCATCAATGAATGTGACAAAGTATGAATTGCCTCCAAGAGATACATTTTGTGTAGGCCCCCAAATGTCTGTATGTACAACATCAAGAATATTTCTGCTTACATCTCTATCATGTGAAAAAGGTTGCCTTGCCTGCTTACCAAACTGACATGCTTCACATACCTTCTGAAATTCTGCAACTCTAAATGTAGGCAAACCTGTAACTAACCCTTTGGACTGCATTAGTTTCAGCCTTTGTACATTTGCATGTCCAATGCGTTTGTGCCAAATTTCAATGTCTGCAATAACACCTTTTCCTTTGGCATACATAGCAGCATTCATAGTAGGGATTCCGGCATCTAGAGTGAACATACATCCAACTCTACTTCCCTTTGCTACCAACCTGCACTTGTCATTGAAGTCTTCTACAAAGCAGCCCTTTGCATTAAATCTGACTTGCAGCCCTTGCTCTACCATTTGACCGACTGACACCAAATTCTTTGTAATAGATGGCACATGTAATACATCTGAAAGACTCTTTGTCTTACCATCATGCAAGGACAAGGGAACTTTTCCAATGTGTGAAATTGGGTGGCATGAGTCATCACCCGTCTGCACATAACCTGCATTCTGCAAATCCTGCATCTCTCCAAACCATTCTGCATGGCTGGTCATATGATTGGATGCACTTGAATCGACATACCAAACATCTTCATGTGTTCCCTTTCCTGTAACAGCATTCAGCATATGCTACATAACAAACAAACGTTCATTTTTGTCTTCATTCTGTCGTGAAGAAGATGCATAGTTTCCTTGCTGCAACTTACCACTCCGAATATCATCTTTCTTGGCATAACATTGGGCTGCAATATGACCTGTTTTGCCACAGTAGTGGCACACGATACCAGAGTTGTTAGAACCTCTGTTCTGCCATCCACCTCTTCCTCTAAAGCTCCCCCTGCCTCTAAAGTTACCATGACCTCTTGAAACCTGCATATCGCCAAATTGTTGATTCAATCTATTTTGCTGGTTATCACTACCACGTCCTGTACCACGGCCTCTTGAAGAGAACATAACACGTCCCCTTCCTGAACTGGAGTAGAAAGCCTGGACCTGTTCACCACTTCTTTAAGATGTCTCACTCTGCATGTTGATTTCTTCAGTGATCATTAGAGAGACCAACTCATCAAAATTTGGAAATGGCTTTCTGACATATACGGAAGTTACAAAAGACTTCCAAGCCTTTTCATTGTTAAGTCCACCCAAGGTAGATGACACCAAATCATCATCATCCGGCATTGCATCAATTGCTGCCAATGCGTCTGCAATGCTTCTTACCTTCAGTGCATACTCATTGATAGACATCTTCCCTTTCTTTAATGTATTCAACTCTTGCTTGAGTTGAATCTTTCGTGCCTTTGTATTTACAGAAAACATACTTTCAAGTATGGTCCAAGCTGCATATGAATTCTCTGCATTTCTAATGTGTCCCAGCATATTATTGTCAATTACTGCAGACAACCAATACATGACCTTTTTATCCTTTGCATTCCATTCTTTCCGTGCCTTTGTCTCTTCTACAGTTGGAGGATCACTCATCTCCGGCTCCTTTTCTTCACCTGAAACGAACTCGTAGAGGCCTTTTCCAATAAGAAAGTTTGTGACACGGAACTTCTATGAAGGGTAGTTGTTCTTGTCAAGCTTCTCAATGATGGGGATTCCACTGTTCTCTGCCATTATCACAAGAATAATACCAAACAGCAAGCAAATCTTCTGCAATCCTCGACCTGCAGTGCACAACAATACACTAGACAGTCTTTTTCACTGTGTGCTCAACAATACATGCAATCTGCAACCTGTTTGCATATAAACCTCGTGTTTACTCACTGGTAAACACCTTTAATCTTACAGATCTGAAATCTGTAACCTGCGCACCCACTGTCAGTCGATACAGTTGAAGTCACAGCGTACCCTGAAAGTGCTGTCCGCAACTTGCGGCTCTAAAACGGGCCCTGAAACGGCCTCAAATGCCCAAAATAACTGCGGGAAATCCCTAAAGGGCCTATTTGCAGAATATACAGTGCTCTTCGTGCACACCAAATCTCACTGCAATCTGAGATTTTTGCTCTGCCCTGCTTCCGGTGCCTCCACAGGCACTATCCAAGAGAAAGAGTTGAAGGATGGGAGAGCTTCTTACCCGTAGCTTGCTTGCTCGAACCTTACTTCTTCTCCTTTGCTTCAACCTTCGAAATCCGCCTCTCTCAATGGCGCAGCTCTGATACCATGTCAAGAATCGCGTGGTGGAGGGGATTGCTCAAGATGCTGCGCCGAACACACACAGAATGCACAAGGAGAAGCTCACTCAAGAGACAAGAAGAGAGATGGAGGCCAAAACGTTTTCTTGCTGATTTCTTCTTCTTCTTCCACACACTTTACAATGTACACAAAGTATAGATAAGATACAAGATAAAAGGAAAGTGGCCTACTAAGTCAAACAATGCATAACCGACTACACTAGTCGACTGGCGCTATAACTATGCCAGCTGTAAATAGGTGTAACAATCTGAATATAATAAGTAATGAGTCAGTGGCCATGTGAGAGTTATAATGACCACCGACGTGCTAAGTGTAGACGTGTGGACCTATCTAACCAGGCAGTCCATCATCAATATCCACATGTGTTGAGCTTGTCATCTCAACAATGACATCATCAATGACATCTTCAATAATGCTAAAAGACAGTGTTTTCTTTATCATCAAGATGATGTCGTCAAAAAAGATGAAAAGCAAGCATTATCTCTTTACCTCCCCCACCATGAACTTCTTCCATGGCGCCCGAGAGAAATTGAGATGCTGAGCGCGGTCACGCTTTAAGAGCTCTCAAATGTGAGGAAGTAGTAATTGCTACTAAAGCGCAAGCAAAAGTTAACCTCAAATCCATTCAACCCAAAGGACCGGTTATATTGCACATATAAACTAAAGTGTAAGAGAAAGTTAACCCCGAATCCATTCAACCCGATGTGAGGTGCTCACCCATATATTCCTCAATTTTAATATTCATGCTATAAAAATAGAGCCCCTTTCCTTACATCATCAATGACATCGTAAAAAATGCTAAAAGAAAGTGTTTTGTCTTTATCATGGATGACATATCAAAAATGCTAAAAAGCAAGTGACCTCTCTTTATTGCCTCCCTCTCATTACAATTTAAAGAGGTGTAGAGCATCACGTCAAAGTAGGACACACATAACAATGACCATACAAGAGAATTGGTGTTGACATGACGAAGCTCTGCTGGTGCAATCAGCCTCTCTCTCTCTCTCTCTCTCTCTCTCTCTCTCTCTCTACACACCTATGCAAAGCGCTGCTAGTATGCATCAGCTTGTTCCATGGTTTCCAAGAGATGTCAAGATGCTAAGCAAGATCACACTTTGAGAGCTCCCCAATGCAAGAAAGTAGTTGTTGCTACTAAAGAAAAAGCGAAAGTCAATCCCTATTCCATTCAACCCAAAGGACCGGTTATTCCACAACAAACAAAGGTTTCGGCCATAATCTCTAATCATGATGGATGGCCAAACACACATAATCACGTTAGGTGACAATTTTTATATTCATGCTACAAAACGAACTGCCCTCCTTGATAGCATCAATGATGTCATAAAAAATGCTAAAAAAAGTGTTCTCTCTTTATCATTGATGATGTTATCAAAAACACTAAGAGAAAGGGTGCTCTCTTTACCCCTCCCCCTCCTTCTCATTACAATATAAGTAGGGGTAGAGCATCACATCAGAAATGAACACACATAACAACGACTGTGCATACATAAGTCTCTCTCAACTATTGATGCAATGAAGCTTTCTTCAGTGGAAGAAGGAACTTTGCAAGCATCCATTGAATTCTCCTCTTCTTAGCAATGCCATTTCCTTCATTTTCAACCTCTTCTAATGCTTATTGATGGCAAGCTTCCTCGGTTGTGCACAAAAAACATGGAGGCCCAAGAGGAACACCAATGAAAAGGGGTTTCTGCTGCAATAAAATCTATCTTGTAACATCAAAAATCTTTTGTTTCATTCTTTTGAGAACCACAAGGAAAATATTAAATCTTCACGTAGCATCATAGTAGATATCTCCCACAAATTTGATAGAATCAATCATAATCTTCAACATCTTCATAGAATCCATCAATAAAACAAGAAACACAAAATAATACACCACTTTTTAATGGAAATAATATCACATATAATTCATCTTCATTGTCTTCATATTTCTCTCTCTCAATGTCTCATAGATAGATACATTGTTTTGATAGAATTGACTATCTCTGACTCTCTCTCTCTCTCTCACACACACACACACAATCAATAGTATACCATCTTCTTACTACAATAATCAATAATGGCTCATAATAATCCTTCTTAGTTTGTGGATTCACCTCCCAAGAGACATGGGAGGTATGAAAGGGAACTAGAGTCACTACAATGTCTCTTCATAGCTCACTATTGTCGCTTCACTCCAGTCTTCATGCAGCTACTTCTTCCATTTTTTTTAGCTCTCTTGGACTTAGATTTATCCTTTCAAAAAGTTAGAAAAATTTTCCAATGTCATAAATACATTTCACATAACACTTGCAAAAGATCTATAGAACAGAACAGAACAAAGGCTCTATAGAGGGTTAACAGAAGATCAACAGAGGGTTACAGAAGGTCATCAGAGAACATCAGAACCTCATAACTCATACTAAAACCATCCCAAACTATAAAAAACTATTCAATAAGCTTTCAAAAGTCCTCAACCTTCATCAATCATCAATCCATGCTTCATATAGAAGAAAATCAGAACAAAACAAAAGCTGAACAGAAGGTATCAGAGCCAATCAGAACCTATCAGAACATCACAAAGCCTCATATTTCTACTAAAAATCATCATGAGCTTTCAAAAAATAATCAATATCATCCAAAACACTTTCAAATACTTCCAAAAAAACCAATCATCACTGAAAATCCATCAAAAGTTAACCATTCAGGCCTCAGAAACAACAAAAATCAACCAAAAAACCTAGTCATTTCAACATTCAAGACCTCATGTTGGGGAGCTGTTAGAGCATGACCTCATTCAGACTCTCAACATCTCTTGGGAGCCATTGAAAAAGCAGATGGATTCAAACACTACTTCTAGGTACATGTGCAGAGAGTGAGAATGAGAGGCTCGGCTGATTGCAACACAAAAACAAGAAAGAAGAGAGTTGGAATTTGTTCATGGACACTCAACACCAAGACATGTGGAATGCTTGGTGTTCTGAAAATCTTCTATTTGTCCAACTAGCAACCCACTAGAAGTTGGTAGATAGAGTGTTCTTTACAACATACACTGTTGAAACCATCAGAAGTTGGCATTATTATGATGATGGCACAACAATGATCCTAAGAAGAATGAGTTTTGATACTTTTAGAATGGAATATCTCCCCCTCTGTAGTGGTTTGAAAGCTGAATTCAAAGATGTTGAAAACAAGGAAGTGGAAGAAATGTTGGCTAGAGAGTCCTCTAGAGACTGAAGCCCCTCTGATTCTATTCTATTGAGTACAGACCAATTGGTTGGAGCCAACCCCCTAATGAATGATGCAATCAAGAGGCAAGCGCTAGAACGAGTCTAGAGGTACGTGAGAATAGAGAAGGTAAGAATCAAGCACTCTTTAGAGAAGTCCCATGGCGAGTCAAGGTCCCCTTCCTAGTCAGATTTGTCCTGGAAATATTGATGATAGGCCAGTAAATGTAGTCCCATTGTCAATTTTTAAGGGAGAGTACAATGAAGACCCTAATCTTCATGTAGTAGAGTTTATGGTAGCATGTGTGGCCAACAATGCTAAAACCCCTGAGTGTTGGTTAGCAATCTTCCTCGTCACATTCAAGGGCATGCATTTCAATGGTATGAGAGACAAGCAGCAAGAACTTTTGGCACATCAGACGTTGGCCTTCCTCACTAAATTCAGGCCTAAAGGTTTTGAAGAGAGGATGTGAGAGGAGTTCATGAACCTAAGTCAATCTTCTGGAGAAAGAGTAAAAGCTCATGTCTCACGAATGGGATCCATCCTGAAGAGATGGACCAACCATCATTTGGATGAAGGCATCTAGAAAGGAGTTTTCCTCAAAGGCCTACAACCAGAAGTTTGCAAGTTCCTAGAATGGGAGGTGGAAGAGAAGTGATGTGTTCAAATACATAGTGCAAACAGTGCCATCAAGCAGGACATTTAGCAACTGAATGTACCCAAAAACCAACCATTCCTGAAGCCTTCTATTCATTTGTTTGAGGAAGAACCATACAAAGGATATTTGCTCTTTGAAAGAGATGCACGAATGAAGAAAGAAAGATGAAGATGCACGATTCAACTTGCTAGAATCCAAAATGACAATGCACAACATTGGACCAAAGCCTAGGGAGTCTGGTCCTAATTTTAGTCCAAGGAGGTTTCCCTCTCAAAGTTACAGAGGAAAACAATTTGAGATCAGAGGTGGAATGTTAAAGATGTGGAGAAAAGGGTCATATCTCACCGAATTGTCCAAACCCTAGAAGACCTGTGGATTACAAGCCCTTACGCGTTCGATGCAAAGGAGAAGGCCATACTGCAAAACATTGTCCAAGTCCAGCCTCTGTGAAATCTACTTTTGATACCCAATAGAAGACCCAAGAACTTGCTTCCAATTTGGTGGAAGTTGAAGTGGCCATAATAACGCAAGCAAAGAAAGGAGAACTTGTAGTTCCAAAAGAAAACATTCCTTCTGCTAAGATTGTGAAGTTCAACCTCCCTTGGGAAAAACAAAAAAATGAAATCCAAAATAAGGAAGTATAGAGCACTACAGAGCCACAAAGAGCTACAATGAGATAGAAGCAGAGACAAGACTAGAGGTCCAGGAAATAGAGGATGTGGAAGTCCCTCCTCATGAAGAAGAAGCACAGATACTACCACTCCTAGAAGAAAAAGGGAAGATAAAAGTGGATGTGGCTCCATTTCCCAGTCGATTGAAAAAGCATGTGGATCCTATCAAAGATTATGATTTGGTCAAAGACCTAGACACCTTTAAACCAAATCTAACATTTTGACAATTACTCATGCTGTCTCCTAGTTGCCGAAAGAGATAAAAAAGTATCTTGACAAGAAGACGTGGCCTAAGGATTGCTCCCCCAACAACAACAAAGTCCAACAAAACCTCAAACCTTGTGAAGGAAGTGGATGTGGCTAACACCTTCCTAGATCCTAGATCCCCAAAGATTAGTGTATGGATAGAAGGATGATTTATTTCAGATGCATTGATTGATGGAGGCTCATCAGTAAACATAATGATGGATGTGACAATGAAGGATCTAGGTTTGCAAGAAATTTAGCCTATACAGTGGCTTATCGGATTGGTAAACCAAAGCAGAATCAAACTGTTGGACATCCTCCCATGCATAAAAACAACCCTTGTAGGAAGAGACTGTCGGCTAACATATTTGGTGGTCAAACCAAATTCCTACAGGACCTCATACCCTTTGCTATTGGGAAGACCTTGAACTTTTGAAGCAACAGCAAGGACAAATTGGTTCAAAGGAACCCTAACCCTAGGCAGAGGACCTAATAAAGTGGTGTTGAAATTGTATGGATTGCAAAAAGGCAATGGATCTATGTCCATTGAAGTCATAACAGACTCTTCTAATGAAGCAACAGATGGTACATCAGGAGACGAAGAGGCTGTCAAACAGATCTTTCCCAAGAAAATAGAGGCACAGTCCCTGATAGTGGGCACTATAAGCCAACTTCCTAGAGAAGAAAATTCTTTGTCCATGGGAGAATACCTCCTGCCTCAACCCGAATTGACTTTTGAAATCACTTCTGACAACGAAATAGAAGCATGGATGTACTATTCTCCCTATTACATGGCAGTTGTAGAGTTAGAGACCGAGTTAGAAGCAGAGACAGAAGCAAAAATAGAGCCAAAGACAGAAGTAGAACCAGAAGCAGATACAAAGACAGAGGACATGTTCTTCTCCTACAGAGTCTCCAGAAGAAGAGGATGAAAATGATGAGGAAGAAAAAGAAGCAGGTTATGAAAGTGCAATTGAAGAAGTTCCTCTGATAGCAGATAATCTTGTTGATGTCCCTACAGAGACCTCCGAGGCCGAGGATCGCAAGGTGTTGGATGGAATGGCTACAATTCCATTTGGGTTGACCAATGGATCACAAAGCATGTGGAATTGGCATAACCAATGGATCAATGGTATAAAAGTTATGTTCACCAATGGCTCCTCTCGCCCTGACCATTCATTCTAAAGAAAAGATGATGATGATTCCCCTTATCAACAGAAGCTAGAGCCATCAAAGCCACGGCTTATAGAAGGTCCATGCTATGTGACATTCTTGGACACATCCTTTAAAGATGAATCCCTAAGTCCAAAAGAAATCACCACTCACACAGAAGCAAACAAAGCTTTGATATCCTTCCAGCAATCTCAACAGATAAATGAGTCATTTGTTTAGCAGGACATTGGTGTTGAGATGGTAAGCTCCATATGTGCAGACATTGATGATGCATTGCCTAGCTAGATGAGTCTGCATGTCTACACTTAGCACGTTGGTGGTCATTATGATACTCACATGGCCACTGACTTATCACTTATTATATTTAATTTATTACACCTACCTACAACTGGCAAAGTTATAACGCAGTTGATTAATGTAGTCGGTTATGCATTGTTTGACTTAGAAGGCCACTTTTCTTTATGTTGTATCTTATCTATAATTTGTGCACATTATATAGTATATGGAAGAAAAAGAAAAAATCAGCAAGAGATCGTTTTGGCCTCTATCTCTCTTCTTGTGTTCTTGAGTGAGCTTCTTCTTGTGTATACAGTGTGTGTTTGGCACAGCAGCTCAAGCAAGTCCCCCCACACGCGATTCTTGACATGGTATCAGAGACGTGCCGCTGAGAGAGGATGATTTTGAAGGCTGAAGTGAAGGAGAAGAAGCAAGGTTTGAGCAAGCAAGCAACGGGTAAGAAGCTCTCCCATTCTTCCACTCTCTCTCTTGGATAGTGCCTATGGAGGCACTGGAAGTAGGGTTGAGCAAAAATCTTAGATTGCTATGAGATTTGGTGTGCGAGTAGATCACTATGTATTCTGCAGTTATTTTGGGTGTCTGAGGCCATTTCAAGCCCCGTTGTCAAAGAGTTTAATGTCCATGATATAAATTATGGGATTCTTATAAACACAGAAGAGTTTCACTAGAAGTTGTATGAGATATTTGCATACAAAATTCAGGCATTATTATCCAATATCTACATTAGTTTTACAAGTTCTTTTGTATTTAGCATATAATTTGCAGTTATACCATGTACATTTATGAAAAATAAGTCTAAGGGAACCTATAACTTGGACATCTGGAAGTAATTGACAGTCTGCTAGATAAATCACATTAATTCAGGTACAAAGATATGGACAAATCCCAAAAATGTTGCCAAAAACTAACAAAAGTCCACTAGGTCCACAAGGGACCAAAAGTAACTGACTTAGGTGACCAGCAAGTGACCTAGGCTAGTCAAAAAGTGACCAGGGATAGAGCAGAGAGCAGCCCACGTTTTTCGGCGCAAAATGCGGGCTGCACTGTCTAAGGAAGACTGGAAGAAAGCTGGAGCTGAGATGCATAAAGTGGAGCATGCAAACTGAAGATGAACAGGCCCATCTACTGAAGATGTAAACATGGTGAGAGCTCCACTTCTCTGCCTTTTGGTCTGACGAAAATGCATGCTGAAACTGTCTATAAAGAGGGGAAATCTAAGAGAAGAGTATTCAGCCTACTCTTATGCACGACTCCTCTCATCTTCTCTACCTTATTCTTGGTCCAATGAAGCCCGACTTGTGCCCAAGTACTTGAGTGACTTTGGGGCAAGCAAAAGGTGAGGGTATTGAAGACTTATGGACTGTTATGGGCTGAAATAACTAGTCACATAAACAGGGCAGGCCACTATTTTGATCTATTTTTATGAGCAAACATGGGTTTTTTATGGTTGTAATAGAGGAAAATGACCTCTTTTCTTCAGGACATTGTTCATAGATGATCAAAAGTGCTTCTTCTTGAGTTTATGTACTCATTTTGAATTTGTTTATGGGCTGGAATTTTCTGTTTTAAAACAGGGCTGAAGCTAAAAATATTCTTTTCCCATTCATTTCATATGTCTTTGGTCCAAATCTTGGATGTATTTGATTCTAGCATCAATATACTTGACCCAAAGGATTGAAATCCATCTATGTACATGAAATAAATGCCAATAGAGCTTGCATTTGACATTCATAAATGAATTAGAAATATGAAAATATCCTTTATGAAATGATATATGCATCCTGAAGCATTTGATGTAATCAGGTTAGTCTTATTCCTTCTGTTCATGTATGTTAAGTACAAAGTGAGAAGGCTTGAATTCCTCTTCTGTACCTAAATTCTTTCTAAACCCCGAATCTTATCAAAACCCAATCCATTTTTCCTTCCTGAATCTTGAAACCCAAACTCTTCTTCTACACTAAAAGCCCCGGTGGAAGACCTTCAACTCTTAATGCGACGACAATGGTGAACCCGACGTGAAGGCCTGCTCTGCAGAAGAAGAAGTCCAATGGGAGAATCATCAAGCTCGGGAGGAGATGCTTTGCAACAGTTGGTTCGTCTAATGCAAGAGAGCCAACAACAACAGCTGCAATTTCAGCAGCAGTTGCAATTGCAACAACAACGGAGACAAGAAGAAGAATGGATTGATGCTGCTGCCATTAAGGCCTTAGAAGTAGTTGGGCATGAGCTTAAGCAATTTAATTGGCAAAATGTGTCATCTTTTATCCGTCTCTACACTGACAAAATGGTCTTCTTTGGAGTTCCTCAACATGCTTGGAGCTGTTACTTTGCCCGCTTGGCTGTGCATGGCCTCTAGGACTGAATTCATGGTCTTTCCCAAAAAGATGTTGGATGGACTGTGTTAAAAAAGGCTCTTCAAGAAGAATTTTTCCTTGAAGATTCTGGCCTTATGACAAAGAAAATATTCACCGAATGGGTCGAGAGGCCCAATAAGGGTCTAACTGCTAACTACTGCTCTTCATCGAGAGTTTGAAAGCAAATTTTCCCAACTAGATCCCGATGACCAACAAGGTATGGAAAGTCAAAAGATTGAGTTATTTTTAAAAGCTGCAGACTCTTCTCTTCAGGAGAAATTGACTGACCGACTTGAAGACCCTGACTCTGAGTCGGGTTTAAAGACTGCTTGGAGTGATGTCACTGAAGCAGTTAATATGATTGCTCGAAGAGAGCGATTGCGCCTAAGATGGGGATCAACCCCTGTAACAACTGATTCTATGAAGGAGCCTGTTCCAGCTTCTCAACCTCCTGTCTCTATGGCCGAGCAATCAAGAAATTTTGATGTTCCTTCTCCAAAGAAGGATGTCATGGATGAGTTAATTAAAAGCATGTAGGATCTCCATCTTAATTTAATAGAAATTAATTCTAAATTAGAATGACTTGATGTTAAAGTAGAAGAAAGGGGTCGGTCAACCGCCCAAAGACCTGTACGAGAAGGCTTTAAAAGACACTACATTTGGTGTGATAGCCTTCAACATGACAAGAGGGAGTGCGGAGCATTCCGTGAAGCTGGAGCACAAAAATTAGTCTTTTGGAAGGATGGTAAAATTCATGCAACCGAAACCGGGCTTCCTCTTGAGCCAAACTTCAGTAACGGTGGCATGAAGAAAAGATTGGAGGATTTGGCAACAAGAACAGCCTATGCAGCTGTTGATGCTGCAACTTATGGGTTGCAAATTGACCCAACTAATAAAATTGTTAAAGCATGTAAAACTAATGCAAAATCTAAAGTGTGGACGCAGGCCTTGGAACGCATGGAGCAAGGCAAGGCAACTAAGGATGATTTAACCACTGCCAGCCAATGTATTCGAGGAAGAACCGGATGGTCCGAGCCTGTGGATTCATTTTCAGCTTTTTCCTAGCTAGCTGAAATTAATAATCAAGAAGCCATGATAGAAGAAAAGAGAAGAAGATGTTGCCGGTCCTTCTTCTTCAGGACCGACTAAACGCATAACAAGAAGCAAACCAGACCAACAGAAGGCTGCTGAAAATCCGCCACCACCAGAATTTGACATGGGAGATGCCCCTCAAGCAAAGAAGACATAAGGAAAAAGAAAAAGAAAACATCCCAGTTACAAGTTGCAGTCGGATATAGAGACCGCAACGGATCTTAAACGGATCCTAGAAGAAAGAATTCTTGGTAGTAGAATTGAATTTACATTAGGTGAAATTCTCGGTATTGCAAAACAAGGATTTCATTATGTAATAATTGATGTAATAAAACAAAAAAGACAATATGTTGGTGAGGAAACTGAAGAATCTGTACATGCTTTTTTGCAAGTACTTCATGTCTATTTGCAGGATGAAGAGAAGCTGAAAACTCAAGGGATTCGATTGGAGGCAATCAAAGATTTGATTGTAGCCATAGAAGCCAAAGATGAAGAAATTTATGAAGCAGAAGCTGAAGAAGCCATAATGGTGGAAACTTCACAATCTAAGGTGTAGCCCATGCAAAAGAAAGAGACTTTTCTTCACAACATGCAGTAAGAAAGTGAAACTCACTTTATTCCAAGTAGTCACTATTCCTGTACCCATTGGGCAAGGGCGACTACTGAAACTATTGTTAAAATTGGTGAGAAAGAAACTCCATGCATTGCCCTTATAGACCATGGTTCAGAAATTAATGTTATGTCAAGAAGTCTCTATGAGAATGGTGGATGGCCCATTGACGTGGACCCAGGGTGGCGCATGAAGGCAGCCAATAACTCTTTCGGCAATCTTTATGCAGCATCTCCTTATGTACAAGTTACTATTGGTAATGTAAAAGATGAATTTCATTTCTTTGTTCAAGATTCTTGCAGTTATCTAATCATTCTTGGACAACCATTTATTTCCGAGTCTCGTTTAGAGACAAAGGCTCTTGATGATGGTTCATCATACGCTCGGATAAGAAGCAAGGATAATGATAATGTTGTTCAATTCCTAACTGTTTGTGTTAATCACCATCGGAATAGGGATTGATTGAGAGATCATTCCGTTCCTCCTAATGCCCAAGAATTTAAGGGTTTTCGGGTAGTGCTGCTATAAGTTGAGGCTATGGGAGTGCATCATGTTATAACATATGAAGGGGGCAAGGTCTAAAGCTAATTTGTAGGTTTTTTCAGCCAATGGAGTGGGCTGTTATAAACAATTTTCAGCCATGAACAGGGCTGAAAGAAAGTATTTGAGTCATATGGAGCAAGAACTGAAGCAAATTGATGTTTTACCTAAAGATGAAGAAATTTCAGGTCTATTTTATGGGCTGAATTATAATGATACAATGGCTGAAATTTATACAGTCGTTTATGCTGAAAATCAGTCCATACAGGGTTGTACATTGGATATGTATGACATAATTCAAGAATTTGCAGATTATGAAGCCTTTGGACAGCCAAATAAGGATGAAGCAAGAGTAGAAATAAAATATAAAACAGTTGATAAGAAGGTCAAGCCGGTAGCTACTCCTCTACCACCTGAAAGCGAAGGATTGGCAGAACGGTATCCAAACAACCAAGCCTTCGTGATCCTAAAGATATTGGCCATCAATTTTCAGTTGAAAGTATACAAAAGCTAAAAATTGGTGGAGACTCTTTCCTCTTGCCGGCTGAAAAACAAATTTTCATGCAGATGTTAAAGAACTATGGTAAAGCCTTTTCATTTCAGCCGCATGAAATTGGCTGTGTGGATCCAAGCATTGTGGCTCCAATGGTCATTTTTACGGTCCCACATGTGCCTTGGAATCTTAAACCAATTCCAGTTCCAAGGGCTCATTTGCCTAAGTTATTGGAACTTTTAAATGAAAAGATAAAAATGCGAATATTGGAGCCATCTTCAGCTCCATATTCCAACCGATGGTATACCGTACCTAAGAAGAATGGATCTTTATGATTCATTCAAGATTTGCAACCGGTTAATAAAGTAACTATTAGAAATATTGGATCAGGACCAATTGTGGATGAGTTTGCTGAAGCTTTTGCAGGAAGGGCAATCTATTCCATGGGAGACTTATATTTAGGCTATGACCAATTTCAACTTGCTTTGGAAAGCCATGACATTACTACAATGAAGACGCCTCTTGGCCTAGTCCGCATGTGTACTCTACCTCAAGCGGCTACGTTGATGTTCCAATCAAAGGATGTGAGGTTCATGAGAAAAATGAAGAACTCAATGAACTTGGATGTCAAAAGTTTGTTTTTAATCATATTAATGATTGTGCTCAAATCCTGTCTAAATTAGAAGGTCATCTTACTCTTTCATGAGCTAAATATTGAGATATCGAGCTCCACTCGTGATATGCCAGGGTGACCGTTGTGCATTTATGTCACCACTTGTCAGTTTGCAGATGCGGTTGGTACACCGCCCATGAATAATAGCTAGATGACAGCTATCCTTATCTACTCTAGTTCATGGCTTAGTTAGTATGCCACCTTAGCTATTTGAGTTTGGTTTGAGACCCATATATAGGGTTCTTCTATTTCTTTGTATGAGAGTTATTTTTGGCTTACACAACTAAGAAGAGGAAAACTGTTTTCAGCCTCCACCTCTATGTGTATTCCCCCATTGTGCAAGAAAGAAAGCTACAAGTGAGACTCCTTCCTTCTCTCCCACAATCTTGACATGGTATCAGAGCCTTGTTTGTGGTAAGGAGCTCAAGAAAGCAAACCAAGTTCGCCGTGTTCTGGTAAGAGGAGCAGTGTCACCTTCATTTTCTATTTTGGGAGTAGATCTTTGCAGGTAGCACAACCGAAAATTGCAAGAGTGCATTGTCTCAGGTTGAGACGCCCTTCGCGGTGAAGCAAGAGGGCAGTATATGCTGCGTGCAAGGGCTTTAGCCCTTGGTGTCCTTGTTTTTTTGATTTGAGGCCATTTCGGGGCCTGTTTTGGAGGCGGAAGTTTTTTGCATGCACTCAGGGAAAGACTCTATTTTATGCTGTGCGACCACTGTTCTACAGGTCGGTGAAAAGTTACTGTAAAAAAATTGCATCGTATGCTTGTGCGCAGAGACATTGGGAGTTACAAAATCATCCTTATTGCCTGTTGATGCAAAATCGTCACTAGGAAGTGACTGTGTGGTCAAATACCACTTTCGTCAATTTTGCAGATTTTCCCTTGTGAGGCTGAAGCTATGTTCTTTGCAGTGACAGAATTTTTTGCAGTGTTCTGTAATGGCGTCTGATTCTCTTTCACAGATTGTCACTGAAAATCTTGACAAGAACAACTTCCAAGCATGGAAGTTTAGAATGACGAATTTCCTTATGGGAAAAGGATATTGGGAATTTGTTGCAGGAAATGAAGAAGAACCAGTTCTTCCTGATGTTTCCAATCAACAGCAAATGCAGGCATTTAAAGCATGGCATGAGAGAGCCAGGAAAGTTATATATTGGCTGTCTATCAGCATTTCAGACTCTATGATTGTGCATATTCAAGATGCAAGTACGCCAAAGGAGGCATGGGATACTTTGTCAAAAATGTATAGCACAAATACGCAAGCCGGGAAAATGCAGCTCAAGCAAGAGTTGCATAATGTACAAAGAGAAAATATGAGCATCAATGACTACCACATGAAGGTGAAGAAGATTGCAGATGCACTTGCTTCCATTGTGCCAGTGAAAGATGATGGTTTAGTTTCTGTGACCTTGAATGGTCTAGGAAAGGATTATGCACAATTCCGACCATCCATTTCCATCCGTGAAAGATTTTCTGATTTTGAGGAGTTGATTGCTCTTCTAATTTCTGAGGAGCAGAGAAATGGTGGTGCATCTTCTTCAGGAGGAACTTCAAAAGAAGCTGTCTTCTACTCAAATGCTAGAAGAGGTACAGGCAGAGGTAGAAGAGGCCGATCTGGAGGTCGTGGTAGAAATCAGAATATGCAGCAAACTCAAGAAAACCAGTCCTATGGAGGAGGACGTGGTAACTCTAGAGGCAGGGGGAGCCAAAGAGGTCGTGGTGGATGGCAAAGAGGCCAAAATGCAAACAACAATGTTGAATACTACTACTGTGGTAAAATGGGTCATATGGCTAAAGACTGCTATAAAAAGCAGAATGACATCATGAATGGAAAATTGCAACAAGGGAATTATGCATCTTCTAGTAGACAGGGTGATGACAGAAATGAGCATTTATTTATGGTACAGCACATGATCAATTCTGTGACAAGTGCAGAAGAAAGCAACGATGTATGGTATGTTGACTCAGGTGCATCAAACCACATGACAGGTCATGCAGAATGGATGGAGGATGCAAGGAAAATGGAAAAACTAGGATTTGTGGAGACTGGTGATGATACTGCACATCCTATTGTGCAGATTGGAAAAATTCCTTTCTCTATGCAGGATGGGAAAAAGAAATACCTGTCCGATGTATTTCATGTCCCGAATATCACCAAGAATCTGGTTTCTGTTGGTCAAATGGTTGAGCAGGGCTTGCAGGTTAGATTTAATCCTCATGGATGCTTTGTTGAGGATATGAAAAATAAAAGTCACTTGATAGCAAAAGGAAAGAAGAAGGGCAGAATGTTTACGTTGGATGCAGACATGCCTGAATTGAGTGCAGCAATGTTTGCATTAACGCATTAGTCATGTTAATATACAGCGACTTAAATCAATGCAGGCCCAACATATTGTTGCAGGATTGCCTAAATTCAAGGTTGCAGAAATGCATAAGGTATGTAAAGCCTATCAATTTGGAAAACAGGCAAGGAAACCATTTCCTAGACATGTTCAAGAGAGTAAGAAGCCATTGGAATGAATTCACTCTGATGTGTGGACTACTAAAGCTGCATCTCTTGGAGACTGTCATTATTTTGTTACTTTTATTGATGACCTTAGTAGAAAAGTTTGGGTGTATTTTATGAAAAAGAAAAGTGAAGTTTTTGGGCATTTCAAAACCCTTAAAGCTATGGCTGAAAAAGAAACAGGTCTGCAAATAAAATGCCTAAGGTCAGATGGAGGGGGAGAGTACCTCTCAAATGAGTTTGCAAGGTTCCTACAGGAGCATGGCATAAAGCAGCAATATTCATGCAGTTATACCCCACAACAAAATGGAATTGCAGAAAGAAAAAACAGCCATGCTCAATGAAAAAGGCATTCCAGATTTTTACTGGGCTGAAGTAGTTGCTACAGCAGTCTACATAATGAACAGGACTCCCACTGCAGCAATACATGGCATGACTCTAGAGGAGAGGTATACTGGTAGGAAACCAGATATTTCTCATTTGAAAATTTTTGGTTGCATTGCCTATGTTCATGTGCGAGATGAGTTGAGATCCAAGTTGGATCCAAAAGCTGAGAAGTGCATCTTTATTGGTTATTCTCTACAGCAAAAAGGGCATAGATGCTATAACCCTTCTACTCGTAAGTTTACAGTGAGCAGAGATGTTGTTTTTTATGAGATGAGTAGCTGGTATAAATCAATAAATGTGATTGATAATGTAGATGCAGAAAATGGTAATGCTGCACAAAATTCACAGCAGCAGTCACAAGATATTAGTGGACCTCGAGCGTCCTCTAGCAGTGATTCACATTATTCGCCATGGACAGGCAGATTGAGGTCAGGAGAATCTTCTCAAAGTAATGCAGATAGTGGTATGTAGGTATCACGAAAAGGAAAAGAGAAGGTAGATCAGCCCATGTTTGATGTGAATGCAGGTCACTCTTATGTGGATGGTGAATCCAGTGGCTCAGAACAGAGCATTGATGATGAGTTGCGTATTCCTTCTATTGTTACACCTGGAGTAAGGAAGACCAGGGATGTTTTGAGAGCACCTGGGAGTGAATCTACTTTGCGCAGGTCTACCAGAGCTAGGTATCCTATGGATAGGCTGAAATATAATGGATTTACAGCCATTCACTATGCATATATGGTCAAAATGATACAGGAACCAGAACCCACTTCTTTTGAGCAAGCCATGGGAAAAGAAAAATGGGAGAAAGCCATGGATGAAGAAATGGATGCCTTGGAAGCAAATGCTACATGGGAATTGGTACCTTTGCCTAAAGGTAAGAATGCAATTGGCTATAAGTGGGTTTATAAGGTGAAGCACAATGTAGATGGTTCTCTGAACAGATACAAGGCAAGATTAGTAGTCAAGGGGTATGCATAAACATATGGCATTGATTATGAAGAAACATTCAGTCCGGTTGCAAGGATGGCAACCGTAAGAGCAGTCATTGCTATGGCTGCATCAAAGGAATGGTCTTTACATCAGATGGATGTAAAGAATGCCTTCTTGCATGGTGATTTGCAAGAAGAGGTATATATGGAGCAGCCACCAGGTTATGTGCATGCTGTTCATCCTGAGTTTGTTTGCAGGTTGAAGAAAGCATTGTATGGCTTGAAGCAAGCATCTAGAGCATGGTCTGACAAGATAGGACAGTATCTTGTCACTATTGGCTTTCAGATTTCCAAGGCAGATTTCTCACTTTATGTGAGAAAAACAGAGAAAGGTATTATGCTACTTGTCATTTATGTTGATGATTTGATTATGATAGGTGACAGTGATGAAGATATCCTTCATGTGAAAATGCTATTGAAGCAGAAGTTTGAGATGAAGGATTTGGGAGAGCTGCATTATTTCTTGGGCATTGAGGTGATTAGATCACCAAGTGGGATACGGCTCTTGCAGAGGCAGTATGGATTGGACATGCTGTCCAAATATGGGATGACAGGCTGTAAGCCTATTTCAGTTCCTTTGGAGCAGAATGTGAAGCTGAGCGCAGATGCAGGTGAGCTTCTGGAAGACCCTAATATGTACAGACGCATAGTAGGAAGTTTGATTTATATGACTATTACCAGGCCAGATTTGAGCTATGCTGTTGGATTGGTAAGTCAGTTTATGCAGGCTCCAAGAAAACCGCATTTGGATGCGGCTAGACGCATACTCAGGTATGTGAAGTCCACATTGCAGTATGAACTATTTTATGATACTGGTACTCAGATACAGTTGCATGGATACACTGATGCTGATTGGGCTGGTAGTATTTTTGATAGAAGATCTACCAGTGGATATGTGTTCTCTTTTGGGAGTGCTGCAGTCACTTGGAGCAGCAAGAAACAGCCTACAATTGCCTTGTCGAGCACAGAGGCAGAGTACAGGGGTGCAGCAATCGCTGCATGTGAGGTAGCTTGGTTGCATAAGCTACTTTATGATATGCATCAGTCTATAGATGGGCCAGTTGTCATTTATTGTGACAACATGAGTAGTATACACTTGGCAAATAACCCAGTCTATCATGCTAGAACAAAGCACATTGAGGTGCATTATCACTATGTGCGAGAGAGGGTTTTACTAGGTCTTATTGATCTAGTTTATGTCAGCACAGAGGATCAGGTAGTTGACATATTTACGAAGGCATTGGGCGCAGAGAAGCTACACAAGTTCAAAGACCTGCTTGGTGTGCAGGAATTGGGATTGAGCTCGAGGGGGAGTATTGAGATATCGAGCTCCACTTGTGATATGCCAGGGTGACCGTTGTGCATTTATGTCACCACTTGTCAGTTGCAGATGTGGTTGGTACACCGCCCATGAATAATAGCTAGATGACAGCTATCCTTATCTACTCTAGTTCGTGGCTCAGTTAGTATGCCACCTTAGTTATTTGAGTTTGGTTTGAGACCTATATATAGGGTTCTTCTATTTCTTTGTATGAGAGTTCTTTTTGGCTTACATAACTAAGAAGAGGAAAACTGTTTTCAGCCTCCACCTCTGTGTGTATTCCCCCATTGTGCAAGCAAGAAAGCTACAAGTGAGACTCCTTCCTTCTCTCCCACAATCTTGACACTAAATTTATTTTTGGAGTTGAAGAAGTCCTTGTGGTTGGTCATATGTGCGGACCAGATGGCCGAAAGCCTTCTCCATAAAAAATAAATGCAGTCAGCAAGATGCAAGAAGAATGTACAAATGTTTCAGAAGTGAGAAGATTTCTTGGTGCATGTGTCTTCTACCTTATTTGGATACCACATTTTTCTCATGTTGCTGAAAGTCTTTATCAGCTTCTAAGAAAGGACCAAAGGTTTCTATGGACAAAAGAACACACTCAGGCTATTCGAAAATTCAAGAAAATGCTAACTTCAGCTCCCACTTTAAAGAGGGCTAACTACTCTAATGGACAGCCTATTTTTCTCACAGTGGACACAAGTCCTATTGGAATAGGATGGGGAGTTGGTCAAGACGACCTTGATGGCAAACAGATATGTGATCCGCTTTGGAACAAAGGTTCTTAATGAATGACAAAGAAGGTATGCTCAAATTAAAAGAGAGCTTTGGGGAGTAGTAACTGTATTAAAATGTGACAGGGAGTATTTCATGGGCGCACATGTTATAGTTGAGACAGATTGCCTTCCACTCTTGGGCATGATAGCCAACTGTTCCACTCCTGACATAGCCATGCTAAGATGGATAGCCTATATTAAATCCTTAAATCCTGATTTGAAACATATTGCAGGTAAAGAAAATCCAGTTCCTGACATGCTTTCACATGCCAAATATATGGATGAAGAAGAAATGATGGATGAAGAAGAATCAGAGGTTATAAATGAAGCTGTTAATGCAGGTACAACAAAAATTACAGCAATAACAACAGGTTCAGCTGATAATACAACTTTTACATCAGCAAGGATAGATGAATCAACTAAAGAAGGATAATGGACAGTTAGTAAACAACATATACCATGTTTTGTTATGGTTTGTTCACACTTTAAAGAAGAATATTATGCAGATGATTGGCTAAAAATTGGCCAATTTTTGAGCACTATGACAAAGAAGGAAGAATGGACTCATGAAGAGTTCAAGAGAATTAAGAGAAAAGCCTATGGTTTTTTTCTTAAAGATGGCTACCTTTGGAGGCATGCAAAAAAGAAAGGAAGAGCGCCTGGTTATGTCTTAGGTGACAAAAAGACACAAAGACATGTCATGCAAGAATTCCATGAAAGCCTATTGGCTGGTCATAGAGGCATATGGGGTACTTTTGCCAAAATAAAAGAAAAATTTTGGTGGCAAAACATGTATAAAGACATTGAGCATTTTGTTGAGTCTTGTCATGCTTGTCAAATGCATTCTATGGTAAAGCATAGAGATGGGCTTCAACCTACCTATCCTTTATCTATTCACTATAGATGGGTTATTGATTTAGTAACCATGCCTACAGGAATTTGGAACATGAGATATCTAGTACTTGCTAGAGAAGATCTCACAAATCAAGTGGAAGGAAAGGCCTTGACAACAAAGCCTATTCATGTTGTTTGTAGATTTTTACTTGAAGAAGTATTTTGCAGGTATGGATGTGTTGCTAAAGTAACTGCTGATAGAGGAGAATTGGATGTCGATGAAGCTCACCATTTCTTTGCTCAATTGGGAATTAAGCTGTCTCTTACTTCAGCCTACAATCCTGAAGGCAATGGTAAGAGTGAAAGAGGTCATCAACCAATTCTTAAAGCTTTAGCAAAATCATGCAAAGGAAAGTTGAGGGAATGGCCTAAAATTCTACCATTCGCATTATGGGTTGATAGAACAACCCATAGTGCAGTGACAGGATATACGCCAGCTGAACTCATGTATGGATAGCCACCTATTATGCCTATTGAGGAATCCGTTGTCACATGGAGTATCTTGCCTTGGGATGAAGGCATGAATAGGGAAGAATTGTTGTCTTTACGCATAAGGCAACTTGAAAGAAGGCCATAGGATGTTAAAATAGCCATTGAAAGGCTAAAAACAACAAGATTAAAGAATAAGAAGAGGTTTGATAAGCACCATCGACTCCGTCCAAGAGCTATTCAAGAGAATGACTGGGTTCTTGTTTATGATAGCAGCCTGGATAATCAATATAATGCTCGTAGGAAGTTAGCCAAGCGATGGTTCGGACCATATGTTGTAAAAGTAGTACATAATAATGCTACTTACTCTTTAGTTGAAATGGATGGGACTATGATTAAGATTCCAATAGCTGGGAAACGAATCAAACTCTTCAAACGAAGAGAATCTTCAAGTTATGAACTTGATGACTTAGAAATGAGTCCTCTACTTGAAGACATACAGGAAGAAAAAGACTTAGAGAATGAAGATGAAGAAGAAGACCCTCCTTGACTTGTAATCTTATGAAATGGCACATGCCAGAGGATGTGCAGGTTAGGAGGGGGTGAATGTCAAAGAGTTTACTGTCCATGATATAAATCATGGGATTCTTATAAACACAGAAGAGTTTCACTGGAAGTTGTATGAGATATTTGCATACAAAATTCAGGCATTATTATCCAATATCTACCTTAGTTTTACAAGTTCTTTTGTATTTAGCATATAATTTGCAGTTATACCATGTACATTTATGAAAAATAAGTCTAAGGGAACCTATAACTTGGACATCTGGAAGTAATTGACAGTCTGCTAGATAAATCACATTAATTCAGGTACAAAAATATGGAAAAATCCCAAAAATGTTGCCAAAAACTGACAAAAGCCCACTAGGTCCACAAGGGACCAAAAGTAACTGACTTAGGTGACCAGCAAGTGACCTAGGCTAGTCAAAAAGTGACCAGGGATAGAGCAGAGAGCAACCCGCGTTTTTTGGTGCAAAATGCGGGCTGCACTGCCTGAGGAAGACTGGAAGAAAGCTGGAGCTAAGATGCATGAAGTGGAGTATGCAAACTAAAGATGAACAGGCCCATCTACTGAAGATGTAAACATGGTGAGAGCTCCACTTCTCTACCTCTTTGGTCTGACCAAAATGGATGCTAAAATTGTCTATAAAGAGGGGAAATTTGAGAGAAGAGTATTCAGCCTACTCTTATGCACGACTTCTCTCATCTTCTCTACCTTATTCTTGGTCCAATGAAGCCCGACTTGTGCCCAAGTACTTGAGTGACTTTGGGACAAGCAAAGGGTGAGGATATTGAAGACTTATGGACTGTTATGGGCTGAAATAACCAGTCATAAACAGGGCACGCCACTATTTTGATCTATTTTTATGAGCAAACATGGGTTTTTTATGGTTGTAATAGAGGAAAATGACCTCTTTTCTTCAAGACATTGTTCATAGATGATCAAAATTGCTTCTTCTTGAGTTTATGTACTCATTTTGAATTTGTTTATGGGCTGGAATTTTCTATTTTAAAACAGGGTTGAAGCTAAAAATATTCTTTTCCCATTCATTTCATATATCTTTGGTCCAAATCTTGGATGCATTTGATTCTAGCATCAATATACTTGACCCAAAGGATTGAAATCCATCTATGTACATGAAATAAATGCCAATAGAGCTTGCATTTGACATTCATAAATGAATTAGAAATATGAAAATATCCTTTATGAAATGATGTATGCATCCTGAAGCGTTTGATGTAATCAAGTTAGTCTTATTCCTTCTGTTCATATATGTTAAGTACAAAGTGAGAAGGCTTGAATTCCTCTTCTGTACCTAAATTCTTTCTAAACCCGGAATCTTATCAAAACCCAATCCATTCTTCCTTCGTGAATCTTGAAACCCAAACTCTTCTTCTGCACTAAAAGCCCCGATGGAAGACCTTCAAATCTTAACGCGACGACACCGTTTTAGAGCCGCAAGGTTGCGGACAACAGTTTCAAGGTACAATGTGATTTCGGTTGTATTCACCAAAAGTGGATGCAGAGGTTACAGATTGCAAATTTGTAATTTTTGAGATGTTTGCAGGAAGTAAAAATAAGGTTTATCTACAAACAGGTTGTAGATTACATGTACTATTGAGCAATCAATGAAAAAGGTTGCTTGGTGTATTGTTGTGCACGTGTTGTGAAAGATTGCAAAAGACTAGCTTGATGTGATGTATCCTTGTTTGTGATAATGGCAGAGAACAGTGGAAATCCCATTATTGAGAAGCTCGCCAAGAACACCTACCCTTGATGGAAGTTCCATGTGATGAACTTCCTCATTAGAAAGGGCCTTTATGAGTTTGTTTTAGGTGAAGAAAAGAAGCCAGAGCTAGGTATTCCTCCAACTGCAGATGAATTAAAAGCATAGAAAGAATGGAATGTGAAATACAAAAAGGTGATGTACTGGTTATCTGCAGTCATTGATAATACTATGTTGGGACATATCAGGAAGGCAGAAAATTCACATGTATCTTGGACAATTTTTGAGAGCATGTTTTCAGTAAATACAAAGGCACGAAAGATTCAACTCAGGCAAGAGTTGAATGCCTTGATGAAAGGGAAAATGTCTATCAATGAGTATGTGTTGAAGGTGAGGAGCATTGCAAATGCTTTAGCAGCGATTGATACAATGCCAAATGATGATGATTTGGATTCATCCACTCTGAGTGGCCTTAACAATGAGAAGGCATGGAAATAATTTGTTACTTCAGTATATGTAGGGAAGCCATTTCCAAATTTTGATGAGCTGATCTCTCTCATGATTAATGAAGAGATCAATATGCAGGGTGATTTGTTTGAAAGAAATGGTGAACATGTGTCCAAGCATTTTAGTCGAGTTCAGAAAGGGGACGTGGTAGATCCTCTTTGAGAGGCCGTGGTATGGGACGTATTGGCGATAATCAACAAAATAGGTTCAATCAATAGTTTGGTGAAATGCAGGTTTTTGGAGGGAGAGGAAACTTTAGAGGTAGGGGAAGCTCTAGAGGAAGAGGTGGATGGCAGAACAGAGGCTTTGGAAATTCTGCTATTGTTTGCCACTATTGTGGCAAAACATGACATATTGCAGCCAATTGTTATGCTAAGAAGGATGATATTCGCAGTGGTAAATTGCAACAAGAAAACTATGCATCATCTTCATGACAGAATGAAGACAAAAATGAGCATCTGTTTGTTATGTAGCATATGATGAATGCAATTGCAGAAAAGGGGACACATGATGATGTATGGTATGTCAATTCAAGTGCATCTAATCATATGACCAGTCATGTTGAATGGTTTGGAGAGATGCAGGACTTACAAAACCCACGCATGTGCAGACAAGTGATGATTCATGCCACCCAATTTCACACATTGAAAAGGTTCCCTTGTCCTTGTATGATGGCCAGACAAAAAGTGTGACAGATGCAACGTCTCGAATCTATGCGTCCATCAGATCTTCAGGATGCACTCATTCGAGCGGTGCCTATAATTCACGAGGTGCAAGCTAGACCAAGGGGTAACAAAACTTAGTCTTATAGTGACCCGAACAGAGGAGCATTCAGACCTCAAATGAAGAGAGTTCAAGGTCACAATCAGGGACAAAGAAAGAAAGCAAGGACAAATAACGTCAACAACTTTGTTCCTACTCAAAGTAATGGACGAAACCTCCGTTGTTTCCACTGCAACGAACCCAGTCACTTCAAGAGACAATGTCCCAAGCTCAGCAGAGGACATCGTCAAATGCCTTTCCAAGGAGCAGGCTGTGGTCAAGGAGCCACTACCCGTGGAAGAGGAAGAACCGCCTGTATTGCCAATAGGCAAATGTGCGAAGGAGGGGAAGAAGAAGATCCGACCATGGAAGCAGAGTTCAAAAGAGCAACAGTCCACGCCGCTCTATACAAGAAAGGGCTGAATCGCCAGTTCTCGGTGATTCAGACACCGTCGGGCTATCAAGGTAAAGGTTTCAAAACCTTGATTGATTGTGGCAGTACACATTTCTTTATCTCACCAGCATGTGCAAAAAGATTAGAAATAGCCACAGTAGAAGCACCTACCCTGCTTGTGGAATTGGCAAATGGTCGTGAGGTTACTTGTACCAGGAAAACTGCTGAGGTGGAATTCTTTCTGGGAGAGAAGAAGACTTCAGTCAAATTCAGAGTCATGAATTTAGGTATCCATGAGTGTCTACTCGGGATGGATTGGCTTAAGCCCAACGACGCCCACATTCACTGTGGGAAGGGTCAAGTTTCTTTTCGAAACTCTGAAAGGGAATTTGTCACAACTCAAGGTGAGGCAGGAGTGCCAAGAATCCAATTGGCCAAAATATCTCGGATCATAAAAGGAGTCAGAAAAGGATTACCTGTTTACTTGATCAAACTTAACAAGTTAGATCAAAAGCAAGAGTCTCATGAAGGGCCTTCTTGGCTAAAGGAATACGCTAACGTATTCCCTGAAGAATTGACTAAACTTCTGCCTCAAAGAGAAGTAGATCATGAGATTAGGTTAGTACCTGGAGTTGTGCCAATTGCAAAGAGACCTTATAGAATGTCCATACCAGAAGCAATTGAGTTGAAGGAACAACTCAAGCAACTCTTAGATCAGGGCTACATCCCGCCTAGCAATTCACCGTGGGGAGCTCCAGTACTATTTGAAAAAAAGAAAGATGGGACACTTCGACTATGTATTGATTACCGAGGGTTGAACCAATTAACAGTCAAGAACAAGTATCCCATTCCTAGAGTAGATGAGCTTCTTGATCGTCTTCAGGGTGCAAAGATATTCTCCAAGATTGATCTCAGGTCAGGTTACTATCAGATAAGGATCAAGGAAGAAGATATTCCAAAGACGGCTTTCAATACAAGATATGGGCACTTTGAGTTCCTGGTTATGTCATTCGGGCTTACGAATGCACGTGCCACCTTTGATAGATTAATGCAGGATATCTTTAGACCATATCTTGATGATTTTGTGCTTGTCTTCTTCGATGACACTTTAGTCTACTCTAAACATGAAGAAGATCATGAACCTCAACTTCGGATTGTCCTTGAGAGAATGAGGTCACATAAGCTGTATGCAAAAATGAAGAAGTGTGCATTCTTCAAGCATCAGATTGAATATCAGGGATTCATAGTATCATCAGAAGGAATATCAGTAGACCCAGCCAAGGTTAGAGATGTGCTTGAATGGCCAATACCAGTATCCATCAAAGAGATACGTAGCTTTCTTGGATTGACAGGATGGTATAGGGTCTTCATCAAAAACTATGCTTTGATTGCAGCACCTCTTACAGACTTACTAAAGAAGCAGACTTCCATTACATGGTCAACTTTCGAACAAAATAGCTTCGACAGATTGAAGCAAAGTTTGGTATCAGCACCTATTCTGAAACTTCCTGACCTCAATAAGGAGTTCGAGGTAGTAACTGATGCTAGCATTCTTGCCTTGGGGTGTGTACTTATGCAAGAAGGTCATCCAGTAGCATACTCTTCAAGGAAATTGAAGAATCATGAAAAGAATTATGCCACGCATGATCTGGAATTACTAGCTGTCATCCATGCTCTAAAGCTTTGGAGACACTACCTGCTGGGTAACAAGTTTACTCTAGTAACCGACCATAAGAGCCTCAAATGGATCTTTACCTAGAATGAGCTCAACATAAGGCAACGTCGGTGGATTGAAGTGTTGGAGGAATATGACTTTGAAATCAAGTACCGACCAGGGAAAGAGAATGTAGTTGCCGATGCACTTAGTCGCAAGGCATTCCTAAATTCCCTAATCCTGCAGAATCCATCAACGGCCAGATCTCTGGCTACAAAAGTATATACGTCAAATAACCCTATACTTGAATTAGCTAGAGAGGGAGCATGCCATGATTTGGCCTACCAAACAATGCTAAAGGAAATATATACCAAGGAGCAGAATCAAAAGTTACAAGCTAAGTATTAGGAATTTTCCATTGATAATGGACTTATCTACTACAGAACAAGGCTGTGTATACTAGCAAGCCAGTCACTTAAGCAGAAGATAATGTGGGAAGCTCATGATTCCCCTTTCGCAGGACATCGTGGCTATGCTAAGACTCTTAATGCAATTAGGAAGAGCTACCATTGGGAGAGGCTTAAAGGTGACGTTCTCAAATATGTCATTGAGTGTTTGTCTTGCCAATGTATGGCCAAACAAAGTGAGTAAACCAAGTCATCGAGGATATGCTTAGGGCATATTTCTCTCGAGAACCCAAGAAGTGGATTCAATACTTGCCATTGGTAGAATTTTCCTACAATGCTTCTTACCAGCAAAGCATTCAAATGACCCCTTTCCAAGCATTATATGGCCATGATTGTCGAAGTCCTCTAAACTTTTCTGATCCAACCCTAAGGGTTGAAGCATCAAGACAGATGTTGGAAGACATGGATGATCAAATAAAGTCAATAAGACAAGACATACAAGCGGCCAAGGATAGACAAAAGGCATACGCAGATTTAAAGCGTCAAGAAAGAGTCTTCAAAGAAGGAGACATGGTCTTCATTCGCGTACGCCCTAAAAAGAGTTCTCTATCCCTAGGAGATTGCAAGAAGCTAAGTCCAAGGTATTGTGGGCAGTACAAAGTACTCAAACGCCTAGGACCCAATGCTTATAGATTACAACTCCCTGAGAACCTAAAGGTTCACAATGTATTCCATATCATCCTATTGAAAAAATATGTACCCAACCCTAACCATGTACTTGATGACCAACAAATTGTAATGCCTAGTCAAGGAGTCCTTGAACTAAGGCCGGATAGGATCTTAGATGTTAGGGAGAGATAGTTAAGATCCAAAACCTTGAGAGAATATCTCATCCAGTGGAAAGATTATCCTGAGGAGGATGCCACTTGGGTAGAGGAAGGCACTCTCAACCATCAATATCCCCAGTTTATCTCAAGATGAGGACATCTCCATTTCTCTAAGGGGGAGAGAATGTAATATTCTTGTTTTAAAAAAATATATGTATATATTATAAAGGCCAGGTGAAATCTCAGGGAAGTGACAATGTTACATGGAGACAGGTTAATCTAATACACTCACCACCGAGCCTAATCAGGACATGGTTAGGGATAGGATATATTTTTCCGAGTTATTTACAATGAAGGAGTTTAGTCTAATTGAAAAAATGATAATTTATAGAACATAGTTTCATTTGAATAGCATCATGCATTATAAAGAATTACGAGCAAGATCATCTACTTATTATAGTAGTATATTTCAGTTAAATCTTGAAGATATAAAAATTGTATCTTGCACCATTAACCCTATTCCTTTAGCAACGATTCATCATGAAATTCATGAAAGGTTTTTTTTTCGTTACTCAAATTACTAGGAAGTTATCATTACTAATTGCATTTCTTAGCAAGGAAAAGATTATTATTTGGCATGAGTTTCGTTTGCAAGGAAAAAGGAAGGTTAAATTGAATTCATCGACTGAAAAATCAATTGTCACAAGGATAACAAATCGTGATGAGGTGATCAATATTACCTTCCAAAAGATAACTAAACCAATCTAAACTTAGAAATACCATGTTGAAGAGAAAAATACGCCTCGGAAATGATTTAAAGACCAAAGAAACGTTTATACCTTAAGCACTTGACTACTTTCCTTATTGTAGGGTCAATAAATTTGTAACGATAAAGAACTAGGGTTTGTCCCTAAGGTTCTTAAAAAGAAACCCTAGGTCCGACATACGTCAACTTAAAGAAACTAAAACGGATCATTTCAACACAAGACTTGCACAGCAAGTACGAAGTCATGTAGTCTTGTGACTGATTCACAAGACGAAAGGGTAAACAACCTCAACAAGGATGGCAGATCCTTACTGAAGTTATCTCAAGTTATCTTGCAAATGGATGTATTCTTGGATATCCTTCTAAATAAGGAAAGTTATAAACCGGAAACTAAAGTATCTAATGAACTTTAGGGTTGACCAAGTTGGGTTAATAAGGTACGCCCTAACCCAAAATATAAAGGATCTCGCCAAGTTACAAGACACCTTGGAAACGAGTGCTGATACACTCAAAAGGAAAGAATAATTCCTTAGCAGTTTGCCAAACAACACGACCGTTTAATGGAAATGTTTGTGCTTGCTAGAGATTTTAGAGCACTATTTGAATTATGAATTACAAATTAAATGAATACCTATACTTCAGGTTAAAGGCCTGAAGGGAGAGGCAGTTTCAGTTACCCCCGACTGCCTGCCTGACCCTAACCAAGGGGGTTGTTGACCGCGCCGGGAACGTGGACCGAACCCGCCACGAGAGGTCTCTCCGTTGAGCTCTACTTGGAGCAGGAGAACACTTGGGTGCCAGGGGGGGATCTGGCCGTAAATCCCTCACCTTCCGGGTCCTGCACAAGAGGCTAACATGACTCGGGATTGGATCTTGAGGCCCGCATACTAGTCTACGGGCGGAAGCTTGGGATAGTGATCATTGTGGATTACTGGATAGCCTTCGGGCAGATTATGGACAAGCCTACAGGCGGAACTCCTTGTATTTCAAAGATAAAAATGATGATATGTTAATAAAGAACTTGTTTGATATTGTTTTTCTATGTCACGTGATAAGATTACGTGAAGGAACCAGTGTTTAATGGATTAATTAAAGAAGCTGGTTGATATATGTCAAAATTAACGTGTTAGATAATTACATAACTAAAGCAAATCGAGGAAAGTGCAGAGGATGGGCCATGGGTCCGTCCTACGGTTGGGTGGTCCCGGTTAGCCGGGAACTTTTCTCAAAATCTCGAAGAACAGTGGAATGATCGTCAAAGAAAACAAATAACAAAAGCGATGACCTAAAGTTATGTCTTTACCGATTTATGCTATTTTAGGGGAACGGAATGGGACTATGCCTTATGGAAGAGAGGTTGAGCTTTGCATCCCTCTCGTTTCCCATTCTCCTTAAACCAAGTGCAGCGTAAATCCACTTCAGATCTGGTGTTTCTGCGTAAAGCAGTACGCTTGGGTTCGACGCTAGTTGCTGTTAGATAATGACCAATCAGGATAACCCTAATTCTGATCGATCCTAAGTGGGAACGGCTAGGATACTTCCGCTACATGGCAGACGCGGAAAGACCTAGATCACAAATCCTGTAACATTCCATGGGAGTGCCGGGCAGAGATTTCTAGACATACTTTTTGATGGACTACTAAGACGTGTCCTTGATGATTTTAGTGGACACGTTACATAGGAGGAACTATAGAAGTTGCAAAAAGTGGGTTTGATCTTCCCTGTTCAACATACTAAATGGTGCTCACTAGTTGTGATAAAAAAGAAGAAGAGTAATCAAATCCGTCTTTGTGTAGGTTTTAGAGGGTTGAATAAGCAGACTGTTAAAGATTACTACCCGTTGCCATTTATTGACCAAATTTTGGATCAACTAGCGGGTAGGGAAATCTATTCATTTATGGACTGCTTTTGCTTTGCAGGGTATAACCAAATGGCGATCGCTGAGCAAGACAAGCTAAAAATGACATTTATTATAGTCTTTGGTACCTTTGCGTACCATGTGATGGCATTTGGGTTGTGTAATGCACCTAGTTCGTGGCAAAGAACAGCCGACAAGATCTTTGGTGACATCTCCCTAAAGAAGCTGAAAGTATTTAATGACGATCTGGGAGCAGCCACCGTAAGGGATAGATATTTGATCATTTCGTGGAAGTGTTTTGAGCGTTGCAAACAATTTTGCATAGCTCTTAACCAATGAAAGTGCATCTTTGGAGTCCCTTATGGGCTCTGGTTCGACCATGTGGTTAGTTCTATAGGGATTGCGACTGATCCTGAAAAGATCAAGGTCACAGTTGCCATGAGTCTGCCACGTACTCCAAAGGAAGTGCATAGCTTACTGTCATCAATAGGATATTATCGAAGGTTTATCAATGCCTTGATAGAAAGAGTGTTGCCTCTAACAAACCTATTGTCTTTTAACTGTCAGTTTAAATGGAGTGATACTTGCAAAGTGTCTTTTGATGATGTGAAGCAAGAGCTTGCAAAAACACCTGTTTTAAAAGCACCAAAAAGGGATGAAATGTTCTATATATTTTTAGTAGTAACCATGTATAGTATCAACTGCTGTTTAGCTCAAATTTGGGAGGAAAAGTGGTACCATCCGATAGCTTTTGCTAGTCAAAAGTTGGGCATATTGGAAATTAACTACATGTATATGGAGAAGTTTTGCCTTACAATGGTATTTGCAACAAAAAAGTTCAGGCACTACATTCTTTATGAGAGGGTGGTTTTTAATACAAAGGCAGAAGGGCTTCGATTATTGTTGAATAAATCACAGCCGCATGACCATTTAGCAAAGTGGTTAATCACTTTGCAAGAATTTAATTTTGAGATTTGTTGAGATATCGAGCTCCACTCGTGATACGCCAGGGTGATCGTTGTGTATTTATGTCACCGACTTGTCAGTTGCAGATGCGGTTGGTACACCGCCCCTGAATAATAGCTACATGATAGCTATCCTTATCTACTCTAGTTCGTGGTTCAGTTAGTATGCCACCTTAGTTAGTTGAGTTTGGTTTGAGACCCATATCTAGGGTTCTTCTATTTCTTTGTACTAGAGTTCTTTTGGCTTACATAACTAAGAAGAGGAAAACTGTTTTCAGCCTCCACCCTTGTGTGTATTCCCCCATTGTGCAAGCAAGAAAGCTTCAAGTGAGACTCCTTCCTTCTCTCCCACAATCTTGACATGGTATCAGAGCCTTGTTCGTGGTAAGGAGCTCAAGAGAGCAAGCCAAGCTCACAGTGTTCTGGTAAGAGGAGCAGTGTTGCTTTCATTTTCTATTTTGGGAGCAGATCTCTACAGGTAGCACAGCCGGAAAGTGCAGGAGTGCATTGTCTCAGGTTGAGACACCCTTCGCGATGAAGCAAGAGGGCAGTATATGCTGTAGGAGAGGGCTTTAGCCCGTGGCGACCTTGTTTTTTTAATTTGAGGCCATTTCGGGGCCTGTTTTGGAGGCAGAAGTTTTCTGCACGCACTCAAGAAAAGGCCCAGTTTTATGCTGTGCAGCCACTGTTCTACAGGTCGGTGAATAGTTACTGTAAAAAAATTGCATCGTATGCTTGTGCGCAGAGACATTGGGAGTTACAAAATCATCCTTATTGCCTGTTGATGCAAAATCGTCACTAGGAAGTGACTGTGTGGTCAAATACCACTTTCGTCAATTTTGCAGATTTTCCCTTGTGAGGTTGAAGCTGTGTTCTTTGCAGTGACAGAATTTTTTGCAGTGTTCTGTAATGGCGTCTGATTCTCTTTCACAGATTGTCACTGAAAAGCTTGACAAGAACAACTTCCAAGCATGGAAGTTTAGAATGACGAATTTTCTTATGGGAAAAGGATATTGGGAATTTGTTGCAGGAAATGAAGAAGAACCAGCTCTTCCTGATGCTCCCAATCAACAGCAAATGCAGGCATTTAAAGCATGGCATGAGAGAACCAGGAAAGTTATGTATTGGCTGTCTATCAACATGGGATACTTTGTCAAAAATGTATAGCACAAATACGCAAGCTAGGAAAATGCAGCTCAAGTAAGAGTTGCACAATGTGCAAAGAGAAAATATGAGCATCAACGACTACCACATGAAGGTGAAGAAGATTGCAGATGCACTTGCTTCCATTGGGTCACCAGTGGAAGATGATGATTTAGTTTCTGTGACCTTGAATGGTCTAGGAAAGGATTATGCACAGTTTCGGACATCCATTTCAGTTCGTAAAAGATTTCCTGATTTTGAGGAGTTGATTGCTCTTCTAATTTCTGAGAAACAGAGAAATGGTGGTGTATCTTCTTCAGGAGGAACTTCAAAAGAAGCTGTCTTCTACTCAAATGCTAGAAGAGGTAGAGGCAGAGGTAGAAGAGGCCGATCTGGAGGCCGTGGTAGAAATCAAAATATGCAGCAAACTCAAGAAAACCAGTCCTATGGAGGAGGACGTGGTAACTCTAGAGGCAGGGGGAGCCAAAGAGGTCGTGGTGGATGGCAAAGAGGCCAAAATGCAAACAGTAATGTTGAATGCTACTACTGTGGTAAAATGGGTCATATGGCTAAAGACTGCTATAAAAAGCAGAATGACATCATGAATGGAAAACTGCAACAAGGGAATTATTCATCTTCTAGTAGACAGGGTGATGACAGAAATGAGCACTTGTTTATGGTGCAGCACATGAACAATTCTGTGACAAGTGCAGAAGAAAGCAATGATGTATGGTATGTTGACTCAGGTGTATCAAACCACATGACAGGTCATGCAAAATGGATGGAGGATGCAAGAAAAATGAAAAAACCAGGATTTGTGGAGACTGGTGATGATACTGCACATCCTATTGTGTAGATTGGAAAATTTCCTTTGTCTATGCAGGATGGGAAAAAGAAATACCTCTCCGATGTATTTCATGTCCCGAATATCACCAAGAATCTGGTTTCTGTTGGTCAAATGGTTGAGCAGGGCTTGCAGGTCAGATTTAATCCTCATGGATGCTTTGTTGAGGATATGAAAAATAAAGATCGCTTGATAGCAAAAGGAAAGAAGAAGGACAGAATGTTTACATTGGATGCAGACGTGTCTGAATTGAGTGCAGCAATGTTTGCACATGGGACCGGTGTAGTTGCAGATATTGATATCTGGCATAAACGCATTGGTCATGTTAATGTACAGCGACTTAAATCAATGCAGGCCCAAAATATTGTTGCAGGTTTTCCGAAATTCAAGGTTGCAAAAATGCATAAGCTATGTGAAGCCTGTCAGTTTGGAAAACAGGCAAGGAAACCATTTCCTAGACATATTCAAGAGAGTGAGAAGCCATTGGAATTAATCCACTCTGATGTGTGGACTACTAAAGTTGCATCTCTTGGAGGTTGTCATTATTTTGTCACTTTTATTGATGACTATAGCAGAAAAGTTTGGGTGTATTTTATGAAAAAGAAAAGTGAAGTTTTTGGGCATTTCAAAACCCTTAAAGCTATGGCTGAAAAAAAAACATGTCTGCAAATAAAATGCCTAAGGTCAGATGGAGGGGGAGAGTACCTCTCAAATGAGTTTGCAAAGTTCTTGTAGGAGCATGGCATAAAGCAGCAATATTCATGGAGTTATACCCCACAACAAAATGGAATTGTAGAAAGGAAAAACAGGCATATTGGAGAGGTATCTCGTGCCATGCTCAATGAAAAAGACTTGCCAGATTTTTATTGGGCTGAAGCAATTGCTACAATAGTCTATATAATGAACAGGACTCCCACTGCAGCAATACATGGGATGACTCCAGAGGAGAGGTATACTAGTAGGAAACCAGATATTTCTCATTTGAAAATTTTTAGTTGCATTGCCTATGTACATGTGCTAGATGAGTTGAGATCCAAGTTGGATCCAAAAGCTGAGAAGTGCATCTTTATTGGTTACTCTCTGCAGCAAAAAGGGTATAGATGCTATAACCCTTCTACTCGTAAGTTTACAATGAGCAGAGATGTTGTTTTTGATGAGATGAGTAGCTGGTATAAACCAGCAAATGTGATTGATGATGTAGATGCACAAAATGGTAATGTTGCACAGAATTCACAGCAGCAGTCACAAAATATTAGTGGACTTGGAGCGTCCTCTAGCAGTGGTTCACATTCTTTGCCATGGACAGGCAGATTGAGATCAGGAGAATCTTCTCAAAGCAATGCAGATAGTGGTATGCAGGTATCACGAAAAGGAAAAGAGAAGGTTGAGCAGCCCATGTTTGATGTGAATGCAGGTCACTCTTATGTGGATGGTGAATCCAGTGGCTCAGAACAGAGCATTGATGATGAGTTGGGTATTCCTTCTATTGTTACACTTGGAGTAAGGAAGACTAGGGATGTTTTGAGAGCACCTGGGAGTGAACCTACTTTGCGCAGGTCTACGAGAGCTAGGTATCCTGTGGATAGGCTGAAATATGATGGATTTACAGCCATTCACTATGCATATATGGTCAAAGTGATACAGGAACCAGAACCCACATCTTTTGAGCAAGCCATGGGAAAAGAAAAATGGGAGAAAGCCATGGATGAAGAAATGGATGCCTTGGAAGCAAATGCTACATGGGAGTTAGTACCTTTGCCTAAAGGTAAGAATGCAATTGGCTGTAAGTGGGTTTATAAGTTGAAGCACAATGCAGATGGTTCTGTGAACAGATACAAGGCAAGATTAGTAGTCAAGGGGTATGCACAAACATATGGCATTGACTATGAAGAAACATTCAGTCCAGTTGCAAGGATGGCAACTGTAAGAGCAGTCATTGCTATGGCTGCATCAAAGGGATGGTCTTTACATCAGATGGATGTAAAGAATGCCTTCTTGCATGGTGATTTGCAAGAAGAGGTCTATATGGAGCAGCCACCACGTTATGTGCATGTTGTTCATCCTGAGTTTGTTTGCAGGTTGAAGAAAGCCTTGTATGGCTTGAAGCAAGCACCTAGAGCATGGTCTGACAAGATAGGACAGTATCTTGTCACTATTGGCTTTCAGATTTCCAAGGCAGATTTCTCACTTTATGTGAGAAAAACAGAGAAAGGTATTATGCTACTTGTCATTTATGTTGATGATTTGATTATGACAGGTGACAGTGATGAAGATATCCTTCATGTGAAAATGCTATTAAAGCAGAAGTTTGAGATGAAGGATTTGGGAGAGCTGCGTTATTTCTTGGGCATTGAGGTGATTAGATCACCAAGTGGGATACAGCTCTTGCAGAAGCAATATGGATTGGACATGCTGTCCAAATATGGGATGACAAGCTGTAAGCCTATTTCAGTTCCTTTGGAGCAGAATGTGAAGCTGAGCACAGATGCAGGTGAGCTTCTAGAAGACCCTACTATGTACAGACGCACAGTAGGAAGTTTGATTTATATGACTATTACCAGGCCAGATTTGAGCTATGCTGTTGGATTGGTAAGTCAGTTTATGCAGGCTCCAAGGAAACCACATTTGGATGCGGCTAGACGCATACTCAGGTATGTGAAGTCCACATTGCAGTATGGACTATTTTATGAGACTGGGGTTCAGATACAGTTGCATGGATACACTGATGCTGATTGGGCTGGTAGTATTTCTGATAGACGATCTACCAGTGGATATGTGTTCTCTTTTGGGAGTGCTGCAGTCACTTGGAGCAGCAAGAAACAGCCTACAGTTGCCTTGTCGAGCACAGAGGCTGAGTACAGGGGTGCAGCAATGGCTGCATGTGAGGTAGCTTGGTTGCATAAGCTACTTTATGATATGCATCAGTCTACAGATGGGACGGTTGTCATTTATTGTGACAACATGAGTAGTATACACTTGGCAAATAACCCAGTCTATCATGCTAGAACAAAGCACATTGAGGTGCATTATCACTATGTGCGAGAGAGGGTTTTACTAGGTCTTATTGATCTAGTTTATGTCAGCACAGAGGATCAGGTAGCTGACATATTCATGAAGGCATTGGGCGCAGAGAAGCTGCGCAAGTTCAGAGACCTGCTTGGTGTGCAGGAATTGGGATTGAGCTCGAGGGGGAGTGTTGAGATATCGAGCTCCACTGGTGATACGCCAGGGTGACCGTTGTGTATTTATGTCACCGACTTGTCAGTTGCAGATGCGGTCGGTACACCGCCCCTGAATAATAGCTACATGATAGCTATCCTTATCTACTCTAGTTCGTGGCTCAGTTAGTATGCCACCTTAGTTAGTTGAGTTTGGTTTGAGACCCATATCTAGGGTTCTTCTATTTCTTTGTACTAGAGTTCTTTTGGCTTACATAACTAAGAAGAGGAAAACTATTTTCAGCCTCCACCCTTGTGTGTATTCCCCCATTGTGCAAGCAAGAAAGCTTCAAGTGAGACTCCTTCCTTCTCTCCCACAATCTTGACAAGATTAAGAGCAAGCCGCCAAAGCTTCAGGGCATTGTAGAGTGTCTTGTGGATTTCGGAGAACCAAAAGAGATCTTGGCTGAAGGAGGTGACATGCAGACTTTGTTCAAGATTGATATGGTATCTATTCCCTCTTGGTATGCTGCTATAACGCACTATCTTTCTACGGGAGAGACTGGAGCTACTTTATCAAAATTGGAGAAGAGGAAAATGAAACATCATGCATTAAAATTTTTCTTGATTGCAAGAACATTATATCGGCAGGGTGTTGATGATATTTATCACCGATGTGTGATGCCTAACGAGGTTTCCTTTATTTTGGAAGAGTTCCATGACTCTGCTTGTGGAGGGAACTTTGCTGGGCGGTTAATGGCACAAACAGCTTTAAGAGCTGGATATTGGTGGCCACCCATCTTCCAAGATTCCTTTGAGTATGTCAAGAGATGTGATACATGTCAAAGACATGATAGTCGAGAGAATAGGAAACGCCCACTTACACCTATCATGGCTATCCTTCCATTTGAGAAGTGGGGCATTGACTTTGTGGGTCCTATTACCCTGTCGTCTACTACTCAGAAGAGGTATATTATAGTAGCAACTGATTACTTTACAAAATGGTCAAAAGCACGGGTGACGAGGCAGGACAGTGCAAAAGAGACTACTAGTTTCCTACTAGAGCAAATCATCTGCCATTTTGGTCCACCAAAAGAAATAGTATCGGACCATGAAACTCACTTTTTAAATAAAGTGATTAAAATTCTGACTGAAGCATGGAAAATTAAGCATAACAAGACAACCCCCTATAATTTGCAAGTAAATGGACAAGTCAAAAGTACCAATAAGTAGTTGATGGATTGCATATATTAAGTCTCTCGACCCCGAATTAAAACATATTGCAGGAAAGGCAAATCCAGATGCTGACATGCTATCACGTGCAAGATATGACAATGAAGAAGAGCTGATGGAAGAAGATGAAGCTGAAGAATCTATACTTGCTGAATTTCATTCCATGGTTGCTGAAAATACCTTTTCAGTTACAGCATATACTGGTCCAAAGCTGAAAACAACAAGATGGTCAATCAGAAGCTAGCATGCTCATTGCATTGCTCAAGTTCTAGTTCATTTCCTTGAAGAATATTGACTAAAGATCGGCCAATATTTGAGTACAATGAAGAAGAAGGAGACTTGGACTGATGAGGAGTTCAAATATATCAAGAGGAAAGCTTGTGGCTTTTTTCTTAAAGAAAGACATCTATGGAAGCACGCAAAGAAGAAGAAAGGAGCGCCTGTCTGAGTTTTAGGTAACAAAAGATTGCAACAATAGGTAATGAAGGAATTTCATGAAAGCCTATGGGCTGGCCATAGAGGCATATGGGAAACCATTAGTAAAGTCAAAGAAAAATATTGGTGACAAAACATGTATTGGGACATAGCACATTTTGTTGAAACCTATTATGTGTGTCAAATGTATTCTATGGTCAAGCATCGAGATGGGTTACAGCCAACTTATCCTTTGTCTATACATTATAGATGGGTTATTGATCTTATAACCATGCCTACAGGAATATGGAATATGCGTATTTAGTGCTTGCAAGAGAAGATCTAACCAATCAAGTTGAAGGAAAAGCCTTAACAACCAAATCCACTCAAGTTCTTTGTCGTTTTTTGCTTGAAGAAGTGTTTTGTAGATATGGTTATGTGGGTAAATTAATGGAAGATAGAGGAGAGTTGGATGCTGATGAGGCACGCAACTTCTTTGCTCAATTGGGTATTAAGTTGGCTTTAACATCATCCTACAACCCTAAAGGCAATGGAAAGACTGAGAGAGGTCATCAACCTATTCTCAAAGCTCTAGCAAAGTCTTGTAGAGGAAAAATCAAAGAATGGCCTAAAATGCTACCTTTTGCATTATGGGCTAACCGGACTACTCACAGTTCAGTGACTGGCTATATGCTAGCTGAACTTATGCATGGACAACAATCAATTATGCCAATTGAAGAATCTATTCTCACATGGAGTCTTATACCTTGGGAGGAAGGCCTCAGTAGAGAAGAGTTGCTAACTTTGCAAATATGGCAACTAGAAAGAAGGCCTGAAGATGTTCAAGCAGCTATTGAGAAGCTAAAGACAACAAGACTAAAGAATAAAAGAATATTTGATAAGCGACATCGACTTCAGCCAAGAGCAATTCAAGAAAATGATTGGGTTCTTGTCTATGACAACAGCCTAGACAATCAATACAGTGCTTCTAGGGAGATGGTAAAGCGTTGGTTTGGCCCATATGTGGTAAAGGTCATTCATGACCATGCCATATATTCATTGGCTGAATTGGATGGAACAAGCATCAACATACCCATATTTGGAAAAAGAATCAAGCTCTTCAAACGAAGAGAAAGTTCAACATATGAGCTTGAAGACTTGAATATAATTCAAGAGCATGAAGACATAGAGGAAGAAGAAGAGGCAGAAGATGAAGACATTGACATGGTAGAACATACTTCTTCTGACACTGTAAATCCGTAAGACTTTGGCACATGCCAGAGGATGTGCAGGTTAGGAGGGGGTGGATGTCGTGCCACTATGTGCACACCGTGTAAAAAAATCTAGAGTGTGGCTTCCTTTTAGATTTAGAGAGCTAATGCCATTTTAGACATCAGTGTTAGTGTCCATGGTTCAAAAATATTAGATTTTAGTCCATTTTTTATATTCTAGATATTATCTCTTGTAAAAAATCCATAAATCTATAGACAACTTCTAGATTAAAATGACATGTAAAAGAAAGCATGTAGCTTTCAGCTAATTTGAAAGGATTTTATGTAAAAAGAGAGATTAGCGAAATCGCGTGATACGCGATCACTGTTTTCAGGCAGTGAACAACACTCCGAAAGTGGGAGATGAAGAAGGAGTGATCTGGCACAATTCTGGCCAGGTGTCCTAGTATTTAACCCCCTTTTGGAGACATTGGAAGCATCCGATTGGTGATCTGAGCAACATAGAGGAAGGTATTATTTTGTATACGTTTTTATCTATTAGAGTTATATTTTCTCATAATGCTGAAAGAAACTGATAGGCTTCATCTTTGTTAGTATTCTTCTATATTTTCTAATTCTTTTTGGGAGTATTCTTCTACATCTTCAATCTCTTCGAACCCCTTCTCTTTTGTCTATTCCTCTCCTTAAATCTACCTACACCCTGCTATCGAAGGGTTTTCGAAAGCAAAGTCGTGACCACAGAGGTCCTTGAGAAATTCCAAGATAGAAGATCAATCAAGCAAATAAGCAAGATGAGAAAATGATGTCAAGTCTCTGTTTTTATTTCTGCCAATAATTGAAGACGAATAGAAAGTCAAATCAGCTTACAGTGGCAACCTCCACAACGTTCATATTTACATTCCAACAACTCTTCAGAAGACTGATGAGACAAACAGCTTCCTAGCTTAGCAACTCCCTCTTTTACATCAGAAGAGCTGAACTCTGTTATGACAGCATGATCTTTTGATTCAGACAGGTAATTATTGTCTATGTTCACATCCACAGCCTTTGAGAATCCTGAACCCAATTTGGGACAACAATGCTCTATATCTCAGCCCTCAGAATAGCTAAAAGAGCCTATTTAGGGGTGCAGCCTTGGCAAGGAGAAGTGAGCATTCCTGTCACAAGACCTTCTCCAAAAACACCTTGAATCCAGTAATCTAGCACCAGACTGTACCACGTTACATAAATGGAGCTCTCTACTAAAGCATTAGAGGTCAATTGCAAGAGTGAATGATGCCACCATACAGCAAACTAAAGTGACCAAGTTTTGTATGTGAGGGTCTTGCTGAAGTACAGACAGAATTGGCTTTGTGTTGGTTTTAAAATAAAAATCATCAGTAACTACTTGCTGGCATAGCAGGTAATGTCCACCACAACATTTCTCCAGATGCAGAAAAAGAGTGGCTCATTTGGTAAGCATCATTCTCACAAACTCCTCATAATTTACTTGTCCATCATCATCTACATCTACCTCACAAATTGTCTCATCCATTTCCTCATCTGTCAACTTCTCTCCAAGATTCGTCATCACATGGCGCAGCTCTGCTACAGAAATAAAGCCATTTTGGTCTTTATCAGAAATCTTGAAGGCTTCCTTTAATTACTCTTGAGAATCAGTGTCTGTTTCCATCCGCATCAACCTCATTGATCATCTCTTGCAGCTCAGCCTCCGTTGCATTCTGGTCAAGGAATTGCATCACAGTTTCCAATTCTTTTGTGGTAATGCTTCCGTCCCTGTTTTTGTCGAACAAACTGAACGCCTCTTTGAATTTAGCAATCTTCTCACTCACTGTTGAGGCAGCAGTTTTGACTGACTGCTGGTTACAGTCTTGAAGATCCAAAAGCACAATTCAAATGTCGTGAGGCCTAATTAGGCTGCTAGATGATAAAATTCGCTGGGCTTTCTGATTAAGGGTGTCGTGGTCCCCTGTGAAAAACTACTTTGCATCCGCGCAAAAGCCAGAAACTTCAGCTATCATCAGAATGTGCTCACAGCTCTGTAGGCCCTTCATCAACAAGCTTGACACATCCTCCTCCACCGTAATGTCCCAAAAGCTTGTTTTCCCTCTATTTTTTCCGTTCGTTGCTTTCTCTTTTGACTCAACATTCGATCCTCTTCCAAATCTTCCGCCTGCGCCAAATTCTGTGAGAGGTGCCATCAGACTTCAATTTTGCGTTTCTCCTCCAGAAATACGGTTCCCCCTCAGAAAAGCGGGCCAATTTTCCCAACACCAACCATAACCACGTCAGCTGACAATTCTCGCCCATCTTTGAGCTTCACTTTCTTAACATTTCGAGATGCATCACTCTCAAAGCCAGTGCCAACTGTTCCCTTCACAATCTTTACTCCCTTATTTGCATAATAGCCCTCATAAAAGGCTGCTATCTCTGCTGTGAAAAGGCGAGGCTCTGGATAGACCATTGTTATTCAGGGCCAAAGCTGCTTCAAGTTCCAAACCAATGTAACCACCCCCAACTATTATACCTGACCCGCCTTCTTTTCCATGAATACCCTCGATCAGAGCATCTGCATCAGTAATCTCTCTCAAATAGTAAATACCTTTGGCATCTGCTCCTTGAACGCCAAAATCGGTCAGCTTGATGAATGTGGCCCCTGTTGCTATAATCAGAGATCCATAGGTGAAAACAGCTCCAGCAGCACTTGTCAGGGTTTTGCTGACAAGGTCGACCTTAACCACTTCAGTACTAAGCATAAGTTCAATGCCTTTCTCGAAGTACCATTCAGGTAGCAATCTTTCTCCTCCACTGCCAACACAAGTATGCCTTTCTCGAAGTACCATTCAGGTAGCAATCTTTCTCCTCCACTGCCAACACAAGTATGGAATCTAGGAAGCCTCACAACACCTTCTGAAAAAAGTTAATCTTCGCTCAAAGCACGTCTTTGAATGCCAACAAGTAGGTGACTTTGCTTGGTTTAATGCCCTCATCAAGCATTTTTTCATACTGTTTAAGAGCAGAAAGACCATCACTGCTTCAGACATATGCACCAACCATGGCTGTCCATGCAACTACATTGTGGACTGGTAATCTATCAATGAATTAGCATGCTTCCTCTAGACTGTCATGCTTAGCATACATATCAACCAGAGTATTATAGATAAGTTCCTCTTGATCCAAACCCCTCACCACTTTACTGCCCACACAAAATAAAATACAAACACAACAAATAAATATGTACAAAGTAACAAATATCACACACACAGCCTTTTGGTGGATTTCACACCTCGGATGCGCAACAGTACGACACTGCTGTCTCTTATCTTCAAGAACTTGGCTTGAAACCTTCGACCCTTCTCTTATCTCTACCATCTCCAAAGTCTAAGCTCTTGAAACCCCATACACTCTTCTCTTGCCAAACCCCTATGGGTGACCTTCAACCCTACGCACTGCGACAACGATCATTGGGCCCACATTAACAAACCACAATTACAGCTGACTACCACCAAACTAAGCCCATATGGGGGCTGATCATAAGCACTCCTAGGGAATTGCAAGGCCGCAGTTTCTATCGAGTCTGAGAGCATACCAATGATATTTTATGTCTTTCCAAACACTAAAGATGCAGGTAGAGAGTCACTACTAGGTCAAACCTTTAAAAAGCAAGCTTGTTGCAATGTAGATTATGAGTCGTAGCATATCCACCTAGCCATTGGCAATGTTTGCTTAGTAACAACTTTCAACAAGGGCTGCGTGACTCCTATGAGATTCATAAAGCCAACCGGTAGAAATGCCTACAACCAAGTCTAAGGAGGGGGTTGTGACTTGTTACAACCCACCAAGCCTCTATGCCACCAACCCACTAAGGCCAAAGCCAATGGCCACACACCCTAGTTAAGATTGGTACCAAGACATCAAGACCTGCCAGTGAGGAACAATCGGCCACATCATCGCAAAGCTAAGAATGCAACCTCAAAACCTAGGAGGCCAAGACAAAGCTACAGACAGCGAGGTATGTTCAAGCTGCATTGTTGGGTGCCTAAGACCCTATTGCAAGCACAAGGCTATTTTGAGGGTAATGCCTGGATATGAATCCCTAAGGCTAAAATAGCCAAAGGCACTAATCAAATGCCGCCCTCACGCTTAACCATACCCAGCCATACCACGTGTCAAGGCCTAGAGCCGCATAAGCCTCGAGACACCAAGCCTGTGGAGTCGCAACTGATTATGGCCACAAAGACTGACCAATTTTATCAACCCAAATCTCAACCTGCTACTCCCAAACCACTACCACATAACTCTACCAAGACGTAGGAAGCCATATTGAGAGCGGAATTTTGGTGCCGGGAAGTGCTTAAAAATAGCTAAAAATTATGAATATCAAGGGAAAAATATTCAATGTCAAAGGCAGCGGCTCGACCTAGGACGATTTTAAGCGTCAAAATGCTCTAAGGACTCCCGGGCAACACTTGCAGATTTTTAGCAATTTTTCCATGCGCCTGTGGTGGTCAGTGGAGCTATCAGTCAGTGCGGGATGTCGAGACAAGCTCACAGAAATTTTCAGACTGCAATTTGGACGCCGTATGCGAGAGGAGCTGGGAAAAGGCCAAAAGGCCGGTCAAGAACTGGGAGGTGCCCAAAAAATTGAGAAATGAGGGGTGCCTTTGTGAAGGGGCACCCTCCCCTTGAAAAATCATGATTGAGGGGGGGGGTGGCGGCTGTTGCAGGCCGCCGAAAAAAACGGCGCCCCCCCCCCAAATCAAGATGAAGGCTTACAAACAAGCCATGGATCCAATTGCAGAAGGCAACCGCACTCATCATCCGCTCCGTATCGCTCCGTTCCACGCAGTCAATGGCAGCCTGTAGAGGGAGAGAGAAAATCAGTCTTTCTCTCTCCTTCCTCTCTCTCTTCTAAGGGGGAATTCATGTGGGAAGAGAAAGGAAGAAGAAAGAATGATGGAGGCTTGTCCGGCATCGATTGGATTGCTCCACGGGCTAGAAATGTGATTTGTGATCGTCATGAGCATGAAGTGCTGCTGATTTTCAGATTTGCAGCTATGGACATGAAACCCGAAACACGCAAATAAGCGGTAATTGAATTTTTTCAAAGAAAATTTGAGATTTTATGGCTTTTGATTGATAAAGTGTTGTTCATGTGGACTAAAAATTGTTTATGTTGCTGTTTTCCATGAGTACTTGTTGATCATAATCAGAAAATCAGAAAAATATGCATCTTCTGACTCAAAATAATACACTAAAACACGTAAAATATGGAAAATCAAGGGAAAATTATGTTTTTGGGCATAAAAATGGGAAAATGAATAAGGAACACCAACTAAATTTTCATTTTTGCTGCAAAAAAGGAACTAAGGGCCACAGCCCATAACCTATTTTGAATTTTTAGTAATTAAATAATGCAAAAAATAAGGGAAAATACAAGGAAAATAGAGAAAAACCATAAAAGATAGGGGAAAAATGCATTTTGAGTGCGGAAAATTAATGAAAATTAAGAACAATGTTTGTGAATGTTTGTGGGGACTGAAGCATAAGGATTTGCCTCAGTTCATCCCCACCTTCTTATTCTAGTGTGTCTTTTTCCGTTTCTTACACATAAAATGATGGCAAAATGCCCTATAAATCCATACAACAATGCAACATTTGATCGATGGGAGGGTAGAGTGGTTAAAATGTGTCTAAATGTGGAGTAAAATGATGAAAATATTGCTATTTTTGTTTGCATGCCATATAGGTCAGTGAATAATTATAAAATAAGAGCCTACTAGCACGAGGGTTTCCTCGGTGCTAGGTTCGTGCAACGCCGCATAAGAACAGTAGTTGAAAATCATTGAAAGGATGTTTTTCAAATGTGCACAATATTGATTTTATAATTTTTTGAGCACTTGGCATCCACAATATGCATAAATCATGGAAATATTTAAAGGTATCAGAAATCCTGGATGTAGAGCAATTGTTTTCATTAGGACCTTGACCCACGCTGAGTGAGAGACAGGACATCCTAAGCCATAGGCTAGTCGTGGGGTCTAGGGGAAAGAGAAGTAAGGACAATGGTACATTCATGTATACGATTAAATGGTACCTTGAGTGGATTTTGTGCGACATGTTTATATGTTGAGCGACGCATCGAGGGGCCAATCCCCAAGGTGTAGAAGAGTCGCAGAGGGGTGGCGGCACTCAGCCGTTGGAGGACCCCCTATGTCTGTGCTTCGTGCCATTAGGCAATGTGTAAGGGACTCCCTCTGAGGAGTAGTGGGTGAGAGAATAGTGGACTACAAACGACGTAATACAAACGCAAGATGTCTAGGAAGGCAATGTATGTGTCATCAACGCTCCTGGCCGCGAGGCCGTGGGGTTGTTGAGCGCATGAGATAGAGGTCCGGCTAGTGCACGAGCCAGTGCCGGCCCATTCTAGGTTCCATCAATGGTGCGTCTGTCGGGAGCCGCTTAAAAGTGGCGATCCTCGAATCCTGGTTGTCT